>NC_092039.1:32652863-32941449 GCF_003086295.3 Arachis hypogaea | reverse complement strand
TTATCCTGGCATTTAGGTAGTTTCTAGTAGTTCAAGCTACTTTTAGGGATGTTTTCATTAATTTTATGTTAAATTCACATTTCTGGACTTTACTATGAGTTTGTGTGTTTTTCTATGATTTCAGTAAATTCTGGCTGAATTGAGGGACTGAGCAAAACTCTGAAAAAGGCTGACAAAAGGACTGCTGATGCTGTTGGAATCTGACCTCCCTGCACTCGGAATGAATTTTCTGAGCTACAGAACTCCAATTGACGCGCTCTCAACGGCGTTGGAAAGTAGACATCCAGAGCTTTCCAGCAATATATAATAGTCCATACTTTATTCGGAAATTGACGACGTAACTTGGCGTTGAACGCCAAGTACATGCTGCTGTCTGGAGTTAAACGCCAGAAAAACGTCATGATCCGGAGTTGAACGCCCAAAACACGTCATAACTCGGAGTTCAACTCCAAGAAAAGCCTCAGCTCGTGGATAGATCAAGCTCAGCCCAAACATACACCAAGTGGGCCCCGGAAGTGAATTTATGCATCAAATACTTACTCATGTAAACCCTAGTAGCTAGTCTAGTATAAATAGGATAAGTTACTATTGTATTAGACATCTTTGGTCTCAGTTTTGTTTTATTCTTCATCTTAGGAGACTATTGATCACATTCAGGGGGCTGGCCATTCGGCCATGCCTGAACCTTTTACTTATGTATTTTCAACGGTGGAGTTTCTGCACACCATAGATTAAGGGTGTGGAGCTCTACTGTACCTCAAGTATTAATGCAATTCTATTTTCTTTTATTCAAATCTCTCTTATTCTTATTCCAAGATATTCATTCGTACCCAAGAACATGATGAATGTGATGATTATGTGACGCTCATCATCATTCTCACTTATGAACGCACGTGATTGACAACCACTTCCGTTCTACATGCAACAGAGCTTGAATGTGTATCTCTTAGATTCCCCAACAGAATCTTCGTGGTATAAGCTAGATAGATGGCGGCATTTATGAGGATCCGGAAAGTTTCACCTTGTCTGTGGTATTCGAGTAGGATCCTGGGAATCCGAAAAGTCTAACCTTGTCTGTGGTATTCCGAGTAGGATTCCGGTAATGAATGACTGTGACGTGCTTCAGACTCGCAAGTGCTGGGCGTTAGTGACAGACGCAAAAGAATCAAGGGATTCTATTCCAGTAGGAGCGGGAACCAACCAGTGATTAGCCGTGCTGTGACAGAGCGCGTGAGCGTAGTTTTCACTGCGAGGATGGGATGTAGCCTTCGGCCAGTGTGATGCCTCCAGACGATTAGCCATGCGAGTGACAGCCGCAGAGGACCATTTTCCCGAGAGGATTCAAAGTAGCCATCGTCGAATGGTGAACCCCTATACACAGCTTGCCATGGAAAGGAGTAAGAAGGATTGAGTTGAAGCAGTAGGAAAGTAGGCGTCCGTGAGCCATACAGTATCTCCATATGCTTATCTGAAATTCCCACCAATGAATCTGCATAAGTATCCCTTTTATTATTTCTTTTTATTATTTGATTTTCTAAATTCCATAATTTTATCTGCCTAACTGAGATTCACAAGGTGACCATAGCTTGCTTCATACCAACAATCTCTGTGGGATCGACCCTTACTCGCGTAAGGTTTATTACTTGGACGACCCAGTACACTTGCTGGTTAGTTGAACGGAGTTGTGAATTCAACTGGTGCCACAATAATGATTTCATACAAGTACAAAAGAATATGGATCACAATTTCGTCCACCAAGTTTTTGGCGCCGTTGCCGGGGATTGTTCGAGTATGAACAACTGACGGTTCATCTTGTTGCTCAGATTAGGTAATTTTCTTTTCAAAAATCTTTTTCAAAATTTTTCTTTTCTTTTTTTTTGTTTTTCTAATAATGTTTTTCGAAAAAAAAATTAATTAATAAAAATACAAAAAAATTAGAAAATCATAAAAATCAAAAATATTTTGTGTTTCTTGTTTGAGTCTTGTGTTAATTTTTAAGTTTGGTGTCAATTGCATGCTTTTGAAAATTTTCTTGCATTTTTTTTCGAAAATTCCATGCATTCATAGTGTTCTTCATGATCTTCAAGTTGTTCTTGACAAGTCCTCTTGTTTGATCTTGATGATTTCTTGTTTTGTGTTGTTTGTTGTTTTTCATGTGCACTTTTGCATTCATATTTTCCATGCATTAAAGATTTCTAAGTTTGGTGTCTTGCATGTTTTCTTTGCATAAAAAATTTTTCAAAATTATGTTCTTGATGTTCATCTTGATCTTCAAAGTGTTCTTGGTGTTCATCTTGACATTCATAGCATTCTTGCATGCATCTTGTGTCTAGATCCAAAATTTTCATGTTTTGGGTCATTTTTGTGTTTTTCATTAAAAATATTCAAAAATAAAAAAAATATCTTTTCCTTATTTCCCTCCAAATTTTCGAAATTTTGGGTTGACTTGGTCAAAAATTTTTAAAATTAGTTGTTTCTCACAAGTCAAGTCAAAATTTCAATTTTTTTTAAAAAAAATCTTATCTTTTCAAAATCTTTTTCAAAAATTATATCTTCTTCATTTTTTTTATTTTTCAAAAATTTCAAAAATCTTTTTTAAAAATATTTTCAAAATCTTTTTCTTATCCTTATATCAAATTTTCGAAATTAGCTAACAATTAATGTGATTGGTCCAAAAAAATTTGAAGTTTGTTACTCTCTTGTTAAGAAAGGTTCAATCTTTAAATTCTAGAATCTTATCTTGTAGTTTCTTGTTAGTTAAGTCAATTTTAAGAATTAAATCTTTTTATCTTTTATCTTATCTTTTTCAAAAATTTTATCTTTTTCAAAATTTGATTTCAAAATATCTTATCTAACTTCTTATCTTCTTATCTTTTTCAAAATTTGATTTCAATATCTTTTTCAACTAACTTTTTGACTTTTTGTTTGTTTCTTATCTTTTTCAAAACCACTTAACTACTCTTCCCTCTCTAATTTTCGAAAATATCTCATCCCTTTTCAAAATTTCTTTTTAATTAATTAATTGTTTTAAATTTTAATTTTAATCTTATCTTATCTTTAATTTTCGAAAATTACTAACCCCTTTTTTCAAAATTATTTTCGAATTTTTCCCTCTCTTTTCTTCTTCTATTTAATTATTTATTTACTAACACTTCTCTTCACCTCTCTTCATCTAAGAATCCGAACTTCTTATATCCCTTGTATTTGGATTCTTTTCCCCTTTCTTCTTCTACTAACATAAAGGAATCTCTATACTGTGACATAGAGGATTCCTCTTTCTTTTCTTGTTTTCTTCTCTTTCATATGAGCAGGAACAGGGAAAAAGGCACTCTTGTTGAAATTGATCCAGAACCTGAAAGGACTCTGAAGAGAAAACTAAAAGAAGCTAAATTACAACAATCCAGAAATAACCTTTCAGAAATTTTCGAACAAGAGAAGGAGATGGCAGCCAAAAATAATAATAATAATGCAAGGAGAATGCTTGGTGACTTCACCAAGCCAACGTCCAAGTTTGATGGAAGAAGCATCTCCATTCCTGCCATTGGAGCCAATAATTTTGAGCTGAAACCTCAGCTAGTTGCCTTAATGCAACAAAACTGCAAGTTTTATGGACTTCCATCTGAAGATCCTTATTAGTTCTTAACTGAGTTCTTGCAGATCTGTGAGACTGTAAAGACGAATGGAGTTGATCCTGAAGTCTACAGACTCATGCTTTTCCCTTTTGCTGTAAGAGACAAAGCTAGAATATGGTTGGATTCACAACCTAAGGATAGCCTGGACTCCTGGGATAAGCTGGTCACTGCCTTCTTGGATAAATTCTTTCCTCCTCAAAAGCTGAGCAAGCTGAGAGTGGATGTTCAAACCTTCAAACAAAAAGATGGTGAATCCCTCTATGAAGCTTGGGAAAGATACAAGCAGTTGACCAAAAGATGTCCATCTGACATGTTTTCAGAATGGACCCTATTAGATATATTCTATTATGGTCTCTCTGAATTTTCGAAAATGTCATTGGACCATTCTGCAGGTGGATCTATTCACCTGAAGAAAACGCCTGAAGAGGCTCAAGAACTCATTGACATGGTTGCAAACAACCAGTTCATGTATACCTCTGAGAGGAATTCCGTGAATAATGGGATACCTCAGAAGAAAGAAGTTCTTGAAATTGATGCTCTGAATGCCATATTGGCTCAGAACAAAGTGTTGACTCAACAGGTCAACATGATCTCTCAAAATCTGAATGGATTGCAACATGCATCCAACAGTACTAGAGTGACAGCTTCTGAAGAAGCTTATGATCCCGAGAACCCTGCCATGGCAGAGGTTAATTATATGGGTGAACCATATGGAAATACCTATAACCCATCATGGAGAAATCATCCAAATTTCTCCTGCAAGGATCAACAAAAGCCTCAACAAGGCTTTAACAATGGTGGACGCAATAGGCTAAGCAATAGCAAGCCATATCCATCATCTTCTCAGCAACAGATAGAGAATTCTGAACAAAACACTTCTAATTTAGCCAATATTGTCTCTGATCTGTCAAAGGCCACTTTCAGTTTCATGAATGAAACAAGATCCTCCATCAGAAATCTGGAGGCACAAGTGGGCCAACTGAGTAAGAAAGTCATTGAAACTCCTCCCAGTATTCTCCCAAGCAACACAGAAGAGAATCCAAAAGGAGAGTGCAAGGCCATTGATATACTCAACATGGCCGAATGCACAAGGGAGGAAGAGGACGAAAATCCTAGTGAGGAAGACCTCCTGGGACATCCCTCAAGCAAGAAGGAGTTTCCTATTAAGGATCCAAAGGAATCTGAGGCTCATACAGAGACCATAGAGATTCCATTAAATCTCCTTCTGCCATTCATGAGCTCTGAAGACTATTCATCCTCTGAAGAGGATGAAGATGTGACTGGAGAGCAAATTGCTCAATACTTAGAAGCTATCATGAAGCTGAATGCCAAGTTGTTTGGTAATGAGACTTGGGAAAGTGAACCTCCCTTGCTCATTAGTGAACTAGATACTTGGATTCAGAAAACTCTACCTCAAAAGAAACAAGATCCTGGCAAGTTCCTAATACCTTGTACCATAGGCACCATGAGCTTTGAAAAAGCTCTATGTGATCTAGGGTCAGGGATAAATCTTATGCCACTCTCTGTAATGGAGAAGCTAGGGATCATTGAGGTACAACCTGCCTTGTTCACATTACAATTGGCAGATAAGTCATTGAGACAAGCTTATGGAATAGTAGAGGTCGTGCTAGTAAAGGTTGAAGGCCTTTACATCCCTGCTGATTTCATAATCTTAGACACTAGGAAGGAAGAGGATGATTGCATCATCCTTGGAAGACCTTTCCTAGCCACAGCAGAAGCTGTGATAGATGTCAACAGAGGTGAGTTAGTCCTTCAATTGAATAGGGACTACCTTGTGTTTAAGGCACATGGCCATCCCTCTGTGACAGAAGAGAGTAAGCATGAAGAGCTTCTCTCAGTTCAGAGTCAAGAAGAACCCACACAGTCAAACTCTAAGTTTGGTGTTGTGAGGCCACAACCAAACTCTAAGTTTGGTGTTAAGACCCCATATCCAAACTCTAAGTTTGGTGTTGGGACTACACTAACGTTGACCTGATCACCTTGTGGCTCCATGAGAGCCACTGTCAAGCTATTGACATTAAAGAAGCGCTTGTTGGGAGGCAACCCAATATTATCTATCTAATTTTTATTATATTGTTATTTTGTGTTTTATTAGGTACATGATCATGAGGAGTCACGAAAAAAATAAAAAAAATTAAAAACAGAGTCAAAAACAGAAGAAAAAAATTTTTCACCCTGGAGGACGCACAGGCTGGCGTTCAACGCCAGTAAGATGCATCTGGCTGGCGTTCAACGCCAGAACAGAGCACCATTCTGGTGCTGAACACCAGAAACAAGCAACATTCTGGCGCTGAACGCCAGGAATGTGCCCAGAGAAGAAAAGCTGGCGCTGAACGCCAGCAACAAGCATGAAACTGGCGTTCAACGCCAGAAACATGCTTTACATGGGCGTTGAACGCCCAGAACGTGCACCAATGGGCGTTTAAACGCTAGTTTGGTGTGCAAAGGCATTTTACATGCCTATTTGGTGCAGGGATGGAATTCCTTGACACCTCAGGATCCTGTGGACCCCACAGGATCACCTCAGGATCTGTGGACTCCACAGGATCCCCACCTACCATATTCCCACCTTACCTTTTAATCCTAATCACACTCTCCTAATCCTATTTCACTCTTCCCCATATCACACTTCCCAAAAACCCTCACCAATCACCTCAATTCCTCTTCCCAATTACCCCTTCACCACTCACATCAATCCACTCTTCCCCATAAACCCCACCTACCTTCATAAAATTCAAAATCAATTCCCCACCCATTCCCACCCAAAATGGCCGAACACCCACCCTCCCCTCTCCCTATAAATACCTTTCCATTCTACTTCATTTTCACACAACACTAACCCATCTTCTCCCCCTTAGCCGAACCTACCTCTCTCCCTCTCTACCATATTTTTTTCTTCTTCTTCTTCTCTTCTTTTCTTTCTTGCTCGAGGGCGAGCAAAATTTTAAGTTTGGTGTGGTAAAAGCATAAGCTTTTTGTTTTTCCATTACCATCAATGACACCTAAGGTCGGAGCATCCTCTAAAAAAGGGAAAGGGAAGACAAAAGCTTCCACCTCCGAGTCATGGGAGATGGAAAGATTCATCTCCAAGAGCCATCAAGACCACTTCTATGATGTTGTGGCAAAGAAGAAGGTGATCCCCGAGGTCCCTTTCAAGCTCAAAAAGAATGAGTATCCGGAAATCCGACATGAAATCCAAAGAAGAGGTTGGGAAGTCCTAACCAACCCCATGCAACAAGTCAGAATATTGATGGTTCAAGAGTTCTATGCCAATGCATGGATCACTAGGAACCATGATCAAAGTATGAACCCAAATCCAAAGAACTATCTCACAATGGTTCGGGGAAAATACTTAGATTTTAGTCCGGAAAATGTGAGGTTGGTGTTTCACTTGCCCATGATGCAAGGAGATGAACGTCCCTACACTAGAAGGGTTAACTTTAACCAAAGGTTAGACCAAGTCCTTATGGACATATGTGTGGAAGGAGCTCAGTGGAGAATAGATTCCAAAGGCAAGCCAGTTCAACTAAGAAGACTGGATCTCAAGCCTGTGGCTAGAGGATGGTTGGAGTTCATTCAACGCTCCATCATTCCTACTAGCAACCGATCTGAAGTCACTGTGGATCGGGCCATCATGATCCATAGCATCATGATTGGAGAGGAAGTAGAAGTTCATGAGGTCATCTCCAATGAACTCTACAAAATAGCCGATAAGTCCTCCACCATGGCAAGGCTAGCTTTTCCTCACCTTATTTCCCATCTGTGTTACTCAGCTGGAGTTATCATAGAAGGAGATACCCCCATTGAAGAGGATAAGCCCATCACCAAGAAAAGGATGGAGCAAGCAAGAGAGACCATGCACGGTTCTCAAGAAGTGCATGAGGAAGCTCATCATCAACAAATTCCTGAGATGCCTCAAGGGATGCACTTTCCTCCCAACAACTACTGGGAGCAACTCAACACCTCCTTAGAAGATTTGAACCACAATGTGGAACAATTAAGGGTGGAACATCATGAGCACTCCATCATTCTCCAAGAAATAAGAGAAGATCAAAGAGCAATGAGGGAGGAGCAACAAAGGCAAGGAAGGGACATAGAAGAGCTTAAGGACATTGTTGGTCCTTCAAGAAGAAGACGCCACTAAAGGTGGATTCATTCCTTGTTCTTTATTTCTTTCTGTTTTCGGTTTTTAATATTGTGTTTATCTATGTTTTGTGTCTCTACATCATGATCATTAGTATGTAACCATGCCTTAAAGCTATGAATAAAATCCATTAATCCTTCACCTCTCTTAAATGAAAAATGTTTTAATTCAAAAGAATAAGAAGTACATGAATTTCGAATTTACCCTTGAATTTAATTTAATTATATTGATGTGGTGACAATACTTTTTGTTTTCTGAATGAATGATTGAACAGTGCATATGTCTTTTGATATTGTTGTTTATGAGTGTTAAAATTGTTGGCTCTTGAAAGAATGATGAATAAAGAGAAATGTTATTGATGATCTGAAAAAAAATCATGAAATTGATTCTTGAAGCAAGAAAAAGCAGTGAAAAAGGAAGCTTGCGAAAAAAAAAAAGTGGCGAAAAAAAATAGAAAGAAAAAGAAAAAGCAAGCAGAAAAAGCCAATAGCCCTTAAAACCAAAAGGCAAGGGTAAAAAGGATCCAAGGCTTTGAGCATCAATGGATAGGAGGGCCCAAGGAAATTAAATCCAGGCCTAAGCGGCTAAATCAAGCTGTCCCTAAACCATGTGCTTGTGTCATGAAGGTCCAAGTAAAAAGCTTGAGACTGAGTGGTTAAAGTCGTGATCCAAAGCAAAAAAGTGTGCTTAAGAGCCCTGGACACCACTAACTGGGGACTTTAGCAAAGCTAAGTCACAATCTGAAAAGGTTCACCCAGTTATGTGTCTGTGGCATTTATGTATCCGGTGGTAATACTGGAAAACAAAATGCTTAGGGCCACGGCCAAGACTCATAAGTAGCTGTGTTCAAGAATCAACATGCTTAACTAGGAAAGTCAATAACACTATCCAAAATTCTAAGTTCCCAGAGACGCCAATCACTCTAAACTACAAAGGAAAAAAGTGAGATGCCGAAACTGTTCAGAAGCAAAAAGCTACAAGTCCCGCTCATCTAATTATAATTAATATTCATTGATATTCTGGAATTTATAGTATATTCTCTTCTTTCATCCTATTTGATTTTCAGTTGCTTGGGGACAAGCAACAATTTAAGTTTGGTGTTGTGATGAGCGGATAATTTATACGCTTTTTGGCATTGTTTTTAGGTAGTTTCTAGTAAGTTCAAGCTACTTTTAGGGATGTTTTCATTAATTTTTATGTTAAATTCACATTTCTGGACTTTACTATGAGTTTGTGTGTTTTTCTGTGATTTCAGGTAAATTCTGGCTGAAATTGAGGGACTTGAGCAAAATTCTGAAAAAGGCTGACAAAAGGACTGCTGATGCTGTTGGAATCTGACCTCCCTGCACTCGGAATGAATTTTCTGGAGCTACAGAACTCCAATTGGCGCGCTCTCAACGGCGTTGGAAAGTAGACATCCAGAGCTTTCCAGCAATATATAATAGTCCATACTTTATTCGGAAATTGACGACGTAACTTGGCGTTGAACGCCAGGTACATGCTGCTGTCTGGAGTTAAACGCCAGAAAAACGTCATGATCCGGAGTTGAACGCCCAAAACACGTCATAACTCGGAGTTCAACTCCAAGAAAAGCCTCAGCTCGTGGATAGATCAAGCTCAGCCCAAATATACACCAAGTGGGCCCCGGAAGTGAATTTATGCATCAAATACTTACTCATGTAAACCCTAGTAGCTAGTCTAGTATAAATAGGATAAGTTACTATTGTATTAGACATCTTTGGTCTCAGTTTTGTTTTATTCTTCATCTTAGGAGACTATTGATCACATTCAGGGGGCTGGCCATTCGGCCATGCCTGAACCTTTTACTTATGTATTTTCAACGGTGGAGTTTCTGCACACTATAGATTAAGGGTGTGGAGCTCTACTGTACCTCAAGTATTAATGCAATTCTATTTTCTTTTATTCAAATATCTCTTATTCTTATTCCAAGATATTCATTCGTACCCAAGAACATGATGAATGTGATGATTATGTGACGCTCATCATCATTCTCACTTATGAACGCACGTGATTGACAACCACTTCCGTTCTACATGCAACAGAGCTTGAATGTGTATCTCTTAGATTCCCCAACAGAATCTTCGTGGTATAAGCTAGATAGATGGCGGCATTTATGAGGATCCGGAAAGTCTCACCTTGTCTGTGGTATTCCGAGTAGGATCCTGGGAATCCGAAAAGTCTAACCTTGTCTGTGGTATTCCGAGTAGGATTCCGGTAATGAATGACTGTGACGTGCTTCAGACTCGCAAGTGCTGGGCGTTAGTGACAGACGCAAAAGAATCAAGGGATTCTATTCCAGTAGGAGCGGGAACCAACCAGTGATTAACCGTGCTGTGACAGAGCGCGTGAGCGTAGTTTTCACTGCGAGGATGGGATGTAGCCTTCGGCCAGTGTGATGCCTCCAGACGATTAGCCATGCGAGTGACAGCCGCAGAGGACCATTTTCCCGAGAGGATTCAAAGTAGCCATCGTCGAATGGTGAACCCCTATACACAGCTTGCCATGGAAAGGAGTAAGAAGGATTGAGTTGAAGCAGTAGGAAAGTAGGCGTCCGTGAGCCATACAGTATCTCCATATGCTTATCTGAAATTCCCACCAATGAATCTGCATAAGTATCCCTTTTATTATTTCTTTTTATTATTTGATTTTCTAAATTCCATAATTTTATCTGCCTAACTGAGATTCACAAGGTGACCATAGCTTGCTTCATACCAACAATCTCTGTGGGATCGACCCTTACTCGCGTAAGGTTTATTACTTGGACGACCCAGTACACTTGCTGGTTAGTTGAACGGAGTTGTGAATTCAACTGGTGCCACAATAATGATTTCATACAAGTACAAAAGAATATGGATCACAATTTCGTCCACCACCTACTCAATCATGAAATCCCTGAGATGCCTCAAGGGATGCACTTTCCTCCACAAAACTATTGGGAGCAAATCAACACTTTCCTAGGAGAATTGAGTTCCAACATGGGACAACTAAGGGTGGAGCACCAAGAACATTCCATTCTCCTCCATGAAATTAGAGAAGATCAAAAAGTCATGAGAGAGGAGCAACAAAGGCAAGGAAGAGACATTGAGGAGCTCAAGCACTCCATAAGATCTTCAAGAGGAAGAACAAGCCGCCATCACTAAGGTGGACCCGTTCTTTAATCTCCTTGTTCTTTATTTTCCTATTTTTCGAATTTTTATGCTTATGTTCATCATCTATGCTTGTGTCTTATGATCTTTAGTGTCTTAGTGTCTATGCCTTAAAGTTATGAATGTCCTATGAATCCATCACCTTTCTTAAATGAAAAATGTTCTTAATTAGAAAAGAGAAGAATTGCATGAATTTTGAATTTTATAACAAATTAATTATTTTGATGTGGTGGCAATACTTTAACTTCTGAATGTATGCTTGAACAGTGCATATGTCTTTTGAATTTGTTTTTCATGAATGTGGGCTCTTGAAAGAATGATAAAAAATGAGACATGTTACTGAGGATCTGAAAAATCCTAAAAATGATTCTTAAAGCAAGAAAAAGCATTGAATACAAAAAAAAAGAGATATTACATGTGAAAAAAAAAAGAGAAAAGAAAAAGAAAAAAATAAAGTTGTGATCCAAGGCAAAAAGAGTGTGCTTAAGAACCCTGGACACCTCTAATTGGGGACTCTAGCGAAGCTGAGTCACAATCTGAAAAGGTTCACCCAGTTATGTGTCTATGGCATGTATGTATCCGGTGGTAATACTGGAAGACAGAGTGCTTTGGGCCACAGCTAAGACTCATAAAGTAGCTATGTTCAAGAATCATCATACTTAACTAGGAGAATCAACAACACTATCTGGATTCTAAGTTCCTATAGAAGCCCATCATTCTGAATTTCAAAGGATAAAGTGAGATGCCAAAACTGTTCAGAGGCAAAAAGCTAAAAGCCCCGCTCATCTAATTAATATTGATCTTCATAGATGTTTTTGGAATTCATTGCATATTCTCTTCTTTTTATCTTATTTGATCTTCAGGTTCTTGGGGACAAGCAATAATTTAAGTTTGGTGCTGTGATAAGCGGATAATTTATAAGCTTTTTGGCATTGTTTTTAGTATGTTTTTAGTATGTTTTAGTTATTTTTTATTATATTTTTATTAGTTTTTAGTTAAAATTCACTTTTCTGGACTTTACTATGAGTTTGTGTGTTTTTCTGTGATTTCAGGTATTTTCTGGCTGAAATTGAGGGACCTGAGCAAAAATCTGATTCAGAGGCTGAAAAGGACTACAGATGCTATTGGATTCTAACCTCCCTACACTCGAAGTGAATTTTCTGGAGCTACAAAAGCCCAATTGGCGCGCTCTTAACTGCGTTGAAAAGTAGACATCCTGGGCTTTCCAGAAATATATAATAGTTCATACTTTGCCCGAGATTTGATGGCCCAAACAGGCGTTCCAAGTCAGCTCAAGAATTCTGGCGTAAAACGCCGGAACTGGCACAAGAATGGGAGTTAAACGCCCAAACTGGCACAAAAGCTGGCGTTTAACTCCAAGAAGAGTCTCTACACGAAAATGCTTCAATGCTCAGCCCAAGCACACACCAAGTGGGCCCAGAAGTAGATTTTTATGTCATTTACTCATTTCTGTAAACCCTAGCTACTAGTTCTCTATAAGTAGGACCTTTTGCTATTGTATTTTCGTCTTTTGATCACTTGAATCTTTTGATCATGTTTTTATGATTGAACCCTCTTTGGGAGGCTAGCCTCTCGGCCATGCCTAGACCTTGTTCTTATGTATTTTCAACGGTGGAGTTTCTACATACCATAGATTAAGGTGTGGAGCTCTGTTGTACCTCGAGTATTAATGCAATTACTATTGCTCTTCTATTCAATTTAGCTTATTCTTGTTCTAAGATATTCATTCGTACCCAAAAACATGATGACTGTGATGATTATGTGACGCTCATCATCATTCTCACTTATGAACACGTGCCTGACAACCACTTCCGTTCTACAAGCAAACAAGGCTTGAATGTTTATCTCTTGGATCCCTTAATCGGAATATTCATGGTATAAGCTAGAATTGATGGTGGCATTCAAGAGAATCCGGAAGGTCTAAACCTTGTCTGTGGTATTCTGAGTAGGATTCAAGGATTGAATGACTGTGACGAGCTTGAAACTCGCGATTGTGGGGCGTTAGTGACAGACGCAAAAGAATCAATGGATTCTATTCCGACATGATCGAGAACCGACAGCTGAATAGCCGTGCTGTGACAGAGCGCGTTGAAAATTTTCACTGAGAGGACGGGACTGTAGCCATTGACAACAGTGATGCCCAACATACAGCTTGCCATGGAAAGGAGTAAGAAGGATTGGATGAAGACAGTAGGAAAGCAGAGAGACGGAAGGGACAAAGCATCTCCATACGCTTATCTGAAATTCTCACCAATGAATTGCATAAGTATCTCTATCTTTATTTTATGCTTTATTCATAAATCATTCATAACCATTTGAATCCGCCTGACTGAGATTTACAAGATGACCATAGCTTGCTTCATACCAACAATTTCCGTGGGATCGACCTTTACTCGCGTAAGATTTATTACTTAGACGACCCAATGCACTTGCTGGTTAGTTGTGCGAAGTTGTGATAAAGAGTTGAGATTGCAATTGAGCGTACCATGTTGATGGCGCCATTGATGATCACAATTTCATGCGCCATGCGGCCTAACACTTATGGCAACGGAAATAACGATGGACGCTTTTGCGGTTTTTACTTATGATTTTCAGTTTCTAACTGGTGTGGTCTTGAACCATGTTGAAAAAGGTTTTAAAGGGTTAACATGATTTTCAAATTTGGTTTGAAACTTTTGGTTTAAATGGTTTACTTTTGAAACTAAGTCGAAACTCTTGGTTTGAATAATATGGTTTACAGAAAAAGTGAGTTTTAGGATTTTCTAGATTTATGATTTATATTATCAATAAGGAATTCATCTTGAAACTATGATCTAGAAGGAAAGGGAAATCTATGGTTTTGCTAAATTGTGAATTTGGTTTCAAGCTTCACTTAACAAAAAGGATTCAAGTTACAAGGTTTTGATTTAAGGATAAATGATTTTTAGTCTTTTGGGAAAGGTTTGATATTGAACTTGGTTTCTAATTTATCTTGTAAAAAGGGGATCCAAAATTGAAGAGCTTGTTTGAAGAAATTGTGATTTCGATTAATTAACTTTCGAGTAAATGGATTTTTGAGCCTTTTGAAAGAGCTTTCACAAGGAGCTGGTTTAGAATAAATTCATTTTAAAGGTTTTGAAAAGTATTACAAAATCGGTATTTGGTTTAAAGGAAAATTCAGATTCGTGGTGACGGATAATCAGAGTGACGCAGCGGAAAGCGAGAGGGAATATCGACACGGCAGGGTGCTTTGATGGGGATATATCGTGTAACTCGGATTTTCGAGGGCGAAAATCTTTTTAAGGAGGAGAGGATGTAAGAACCCGCGTTTTCACGTAAAATCGTTTTATAAAATAATTTTATGTGCCCGAGATGGATTCAAAATTTAGAAGTTTTAATTTGAAATTAAAAGGTGAAATTTGGTTTCAATGGATTTTTCTGAGTCAGAAAATGTATTTTCTGAGAAAACCGAGAAAAGTCGAGAACTGACAGCGGAACCGGTCGAACCGGTTTAAGTCTGTCCGGTACTGTGTTTTTAGAAAAATAAGATTTTGGAAAAATTGGTTTATTGTTTTGAAAGGTAAAAATAATTTAGAATTGAAAACTGGGCACTAATCTTAAAGGTTTTGGTCCAAAGTGGGCCAAACAGACCTAAAATGCTAACGGGTTGGACCAGGTCCAAACTGGGCCCAAGATCCAACATATATATGTGTGTTTAATGAGTTTTAAACTCATTTTGTAGAGGGGAGAGAGAGAGAGAGAGAGAGAGAGAGAGAGCTCGGATATGGTAATGGTGGGAGTGAAAACCCCATTGTCACTATTTATCATCACCTTCCGGGAGCCATAACTTGAGCTACGGACCTCCGATTGACGAGCCATTTGCGGCTAAGTGAAGCTCTTGACGATATCTTCCTTTCTATATAAGTTTTTCTGGTAAGAACTCGAAGATCACTCCCCAGTTCTCTGCCCTAAGATTCTACACGATTTTGGTTATGAGTTTTGAGTAGATTTCGTGGTTTTGCTTGTTTAGGTGATCTCTTGTAACGGATAATTGATGGATTTTACCCCTACTCACGTTGGATAAGGTAAGGTTTCACTAATCCCTTGTGTTTAGTTATTTTGTGTATCTTAGGTTTTGATTTTGGTATATATATGTGATGTTAGATTGAGTTTTGGAGTTTGGTGGAGTTGGTTGAGGCTTTGGATCGAGTTTGGTGGTTTCGTTTTGGTGTTTGGTGTGTTTGGAAATCGGCCAAGGTATGGTTTCAATTTCCTTTATGTAATATGTAATGTTCATGGACACTTAGGCTAGTTAACCCTAAGATAGGATTGAATGTTTTTGGTGTCTGAATGATTATATATGAATTGATATAAATTGTTGGTAGTATTAGATTATTGTGGTTGAGGATGGTTATTGAAAATTGTTGTTGTTAATGAGTATTTATGATTGATGTTGTAGTAATGTTGTGTGGAAGAAATTAGAATAATAATGATAATGAGTATATGATTTGATGATGATTGTTGATATTCTAATGATTATGAAGGTTAATAATGAATGTGAGATTTATTGTTATTGATGAGGAGTTGTTGATATAGTTGGTGATTATTGATGAGTTGTGTTGATTAGTAAATGATGGTGTTGGTGTATGATGTGGAAATTAGGTAATGATGATTTTGAGAAAAGTTAATGATTGAGGTGGTTCATTGATGATAGTGATAAATTGATGATTGGTGAATGTATTGGTGGATGATTAATTTTAATTGTATATGTATTTGATGTTGGTGATTGAGGATAGTGAAATGTGAATTAAGTTGGATTTGTTATTGTTGAATAGCTTAGAAGGTTGTGTGATTGAGCAAATGGTTGAAGTAGTATTTGGTATGAATGTTGGTCTACTTTGGTATGGTTGATATGCGATTGAATTGATTTTGGATTGAGATTTGGTTAAAAGTTGAGTTTTTGAGATTTGGGTAAAATGGATTTTTGGTAAACTTTGTCTGATCATAACTTTTGCCTCGGTTTTCAATCAACTAGTATATCTCAAAAAATTGCTATTTAACTAATCTCTTTTCTATCAAATGATAACATTTAAAATTAGGTTACAAGAATGTGATGAATCGTGAAATAAATTACACAGAAAGCAATAAAAATCATGTGACATTCTTTATGTTATCAACTATGCCTAGGATTTTTTAGAACACTGACAATAATATTCTCAATTTTTGTTAATGATAATTATATTCTCAAAATATTAAAAATATTATAAATCTACTTAATGGTGAGAAGAATTCTTTTTCATTAAACGGAGTTTGGTGATGTGACAAATAAAAATCCAATGTGACAAAAAATGTTTTCTTCTTTATTTGAATATGAGATTCCACCATTGTTTCTCAATTTTACCTAAAATCAAAATCCGAAGGCGACACTATTGTCATGCATGGTTGAAGCAGAAGAATATCCATCTCGAATCGGAGGAGCCGATTAATAAAAAGTAGTAGCTACGAAGGGTTCGACGAACATGGAGCAAGCCTTACAATAAAACATGTTTCTGTCATCTTCAGGTGGTGGCATTAAAGTCGAAGACGATAACAAATCCGGAGAGATATTTTTCAATTGTCTTTTTTAGAAGGTATGTTTGAATTTACTATTATATTTGATCCCTATTTCTAAGAATCGAATTTTCATGGCTGGCTTTTGTGTTGGGAAAAAGAAGAATGCTGGGTGTCATTACTTTCAATGGATGGATGAAATTGATGATGTAGCTGGTGTGGAGGAGGAATGCTATGTGAATAACACACCAGTAGACAATGCAAGTGGATGTTTGAAAGGAAGATATAGTAGTATTTAGGATATGATAATACATGGAGATCAAATGATGATGATAGAGCACATGTAAAGAGTTGAATTATTTCTCTACATAATTATGTATGGATTTACTGCAATCTTTTCTCTTCAATGTCAAATGTCAACGAAAGCTGAGCTTGCATGCAATGTTATCAATTTAAAGAGAAAATCAGAAAAAGAAAGAAAGAGAAAAATACGAAGAGACTGTTCAATTTTATATGTTGAGTGTAGTTAGAGTCAAATTAAGGTCTTTTTTATATAAGGTTAATTTGGTCATTCAATTTAAATTGGACAAATAGAATTTCATGAATTGGAGATATTGGGTTGAAACGAGATTGTAATCCTAAACAAATTAAATCCCACGGATTTCTATTTGCTACATGCATCACCAAGTTTTGTTTAACAGAGAAAGATTTTCTTCACTGTTAGACATATTTGTAGTATGTTAAAATATTTAGAGAGCATAATTGTCGTTAATAAAAATTGAGGTTATTATTGTTAACGTTCTGAAAATTCGAGGACATAATTAATAGTTTACTCTATTTTTTAATTAATAATTTATTTATAAACAGTGCACTATAACCTTATATTTTGGTTCTAACTAAACGCTACACAATATATATCGCTTTTTCTGATATTACTTTAGCACGTTTTTTAAAATATTATTTTTTTAATATTTTAAAAATTTTTTATTATAATTAATTTTTTATTTTCTTTTATTTGAGTGAGTCCGTTGGAAGAACGCGGATATTAGAATTAGAGCCTTAAATGTTTTCAATTTAATCTTGAGAAGAATAGGCATTGAGAAGGAAACCAACATGCCGAATGAAATGAAATAGGAAAAGTATAGGTAACTAATAATATTCTTGAATAATGTGTGAACAATGTGAATTAATAGGGTTAAAAGAGTAAATTTAACGAGTAGCATTAAATTAGGGTGTAATATACTTGTATTTGATTGGTGGTTGTTCATGTTGTTCAAGATAATCATTGTTCCCCTAGCACTCCCCAATGAAATACTATTAGAGAATATATGTATAGTTGATATGGCTTTATTTTTTTTATATGGTATCCTCTATAGTGTTATTTAAACATAAAAAGGTGAATCTCACTTGATTCTAATTTTAATTTTAGATAAATTAAGCATAATTTTTATAGACACTAAATTTTTTTTTATATTTAGAGCAATTGGTTTGTTCCAATCTATTATATTTTGGGATATTACCAAGTATATTGATTGGCCATTCTCCTGAGCTTGTAAAGTTGTAACAACAACAACAACAATACAATTCATGTTTTATAGTTGAGTAACCTAAAAATGATCTTTTGAGATTCACAAAATATATCGATTTTATTTTTGACTTTTCAATTACATTATTTATGTCTCCCAGATTGAATAAATTGCATTTAATTGGTCTCTTACCTATTTTTTGGCCAATTTATTTGCCACCGAAAGTTAAATGTCACTGATGTGATACACTGAATGTTGATGAGCGGATAATTTATACGTTTTTTGGCATTGTTTTTAGGTAATTTTTAGTACGTTCAAGCTACTTTTAGGGATGTTTTCATTAGTTTTTATGTTAAATTCACATTTCTGGACTTTACTATGAGTTTGTGTGTTTTTCTGTGATTTCAGGTAATTTCTGGCTGAAATTGAGGGACTTGAGCAAAACTCTGAAAAAAGGCTGACAAAAGGACTGCTGATGCTGTTGGAATCTGACCTCCCTGCACTCAAAATGGATTTTCTGGAGCTACAAAACTCCAATTGGCGCGCTCTCAACGGCGTTAAAAAGTAGACATCCAGAGCTTTCCAGCAATATATAATAGTCCATACTTTATTTGGAAATTGATGACGTAACTTGGCGTTGAACGCCAAGTACATGCTGCTGTCTGGAGTTAAACGCCAGAAAAACGTCATGATCCGGAGTTGAACGCCCAAAACACGTTATAACTTGGAGTTCAACTCCAAGAAAAGCCTCAGCTCGTGGATAGATCAAGCTTAACCCAAGAATACACCAAGTGGGTCCCGGAAGTGGATTTATGCATCAATTACTTACTCATGTAAACCCTAGTAGCTAGTCTAGTATAAATAGGATAAGTTACTATTGTATTAGACATCTTTTGATAGTTTAATCTTTTGACTTTGTAGTCTTTGATCATTCGGTCTTTTGATCATGGAGAGGGCTGGCCATTCGGCCATGCCTGGACCTTTCACTTATGTATTTTCAACGGTGGAGTTTCTGCACACCATAGATTAAGGGTGTGGAGCTCTGCTGTACCTCAAGTTTCAATACAATTATTATTACTTTCTATTCAATTCTCTTCTATCCTTATTCCAAGATATACGTTACACTTAACTTTGATGAATGTGATGATCCGTGACACTCATAATCATTCTCACCTATGAACGCGCGTAACTGACAACCACTTCCGTTTTACTCTAGGCCGGGCGCATATCTCTTAGATTCCCCAACAGAATCTTCGTGGTATAAGCTAGATAGATGGCGGCATTCATGAGGATCCGGAAAGTCTAAACCTTGTCTATGGTATTCCGAGTAGGATTCTGGGATTGAATGACTGTGACGAACTTCAAACTCCTGAAGGCTGGGCGTGATGACAAGCGCAAAAGAATCAAGGGATTTTATTCCAACCTGATTGAGAACCGACAGATGATTAGCCGTGCTGTGACAGAGCATAGGAACGTTTTCACTGAGAGGATGGGATGTAGCCATTGACAACGGTGATGCCCTACATACAGCTTGCCATGGAAAGGAATAGGAAGGATTGGATGAATGTAATAAGAAAATAGAGATACGAGAGGAGCACAGCATCTCCATATGCTTATCTGAAATTTCCACTATTGATTTACATAAGTATTTCTATCCCTTTTTATTTTCTATTTATTATTAATTTTTGAAACCTAAAATCTTTTAATCTGCCCTATGCTCCGGTGGTCTGGAACAGTTACCCACCCAAATAAAGCCGTCTTCATATGTCTGAATTATAATGTGAGTTTTCTTTAAGAATTGTTGTTGAGTTCTTTTATGTTAACTAGTAAGCTTGCTGCATGTAGAGTAGTGGAAAAAGATGGTGTGATTTTTTTTGATGGACAGACAATGTAGAAGAAGATGATAATGAGAGAGAAGACGCTATAACAAATATCAATGAACAAGTGAACATTAATCTAGCTTTGAGGATTGGCAAGTTGAAAGCTGAAGTAAGGATCCAAAAATGTATAATACAAATGTTAGAATGGTTGGTTTTTTATGCTAATTGTAGTTTTAGTTGTGATGGTAAAAATTTGACAATGTTGAATGTAATTTGTTTATGGATGATGAAAGCATGATGATCATTCTCTATTTTATGGGTGTGGTATGTTTTGATAGATTATAAAACCTAAAAACCAAATTGAATGAATACGACAAAAAAATTAATAATAACAGATTATAATTATCAAACTGTCAATGTAACCCAATGATAAGCACCATAGAGCAGCTACCATAAAGAAATACAAAAAGATCTCAAAGATTAAAGGGTCATTGTAAAGTATTTGCTACAAAAAAAACCTATAAAGTCTGGTCATGTGGTATTCATAACTATAAATAACAAAAAAAAAACCACCCTAATTCCGTGTCGAGGTAAATACTAAATTGGTACTTGAAAGATTCTGATACTGATAAAATGGTACCTGACTTTTGTTATTGACAAATGATCTCTGAAATATTTTAAAATTTGACAAAAATACCCAAACCTAAAATCATAACGTCCGTCACAGTGAACAAAAAATGCTAATCTGACACACCAGAATACTGAAATGGCAAACTTTGTTAAGTCTCCTATTACATGAATTTTTTATTTTTTAAAATCAATTGACATGTAGGAAAATCTGATTGTGCCCCAAATTGATCTCTAATCTGAGACCCTAATTTCTCCATTATTAGCATTTCTAATATTTAGAGAATGACCTAAAATATGAAATTTGCAATCTGAGAGGAATGGGTGGTTTAAGGTCTCCATATTATGGTTTGTCTCATAGAAACCCATTAATTGAAGCATCTCAAGATGATGTTGTTGAGGAGAATGTGAGCAAACCTTACAGTGGAATATGCTTTTGTCGCCTTGCAGTGGTTCCTTTGAAATTGAAGACCCTTTCGAACCCACAAATATGATTTCTTTGAACTAGTAAGCATCATTAAAACTAGTATACCCCAAATTACGAAACAAAAGTCAACAAAAAATAAGTTACAAGTATTAACATTAACCCTTTTGATACTTGTAATTGTACCCCCAACATACTGAACCTTACTCTCCTTATCCTTTCTGATGAGCGGATATTTTATACGCTTTTTCGAGGTAATTTCATGTAGATTTTAGTATGTTTTAGTTAGTTTTTAGTATAATTTTATTAGTTTTTAGGCAAAATTCATATTTCTAGACTTTACTATGAGTTTGTGTGCTTTTCTGTAATTTCAGGTATTTTCTAGCTGAAATTGAGGGAGCTGAGCAAAAATCTTATTTAGGCTAAAAAAGGACTGCTGATGCTGTTGGATTCTGACCTCCCTGCACTCGGAATGGATTTTTTGGAGCTACAGTAGTCTAATTGGTGCTCTCTTAATTTATTTGGAAAGTAGACATCCAGGGCTTTCCAGCAATATATAATAGTCCATACTTTGCACGAAGATAGATGACGTAAACAGGCGTTCAATGCCAGTTCCATGCTGCAGTTTGGCGTTCAACGCCAGAAACAGATTGCAAGTTGGAGTTCAATGCCAGAAACAGGTTACAATCTGGCGTTCAACTCCAGAAACAGCCCAGGCACGTGAGAAGCTTAAGTCTCAGCCCCAGCACACACCAAGTGAGCCCCAGAAGTGGATTTCTGCACTATCCATCTTAGTTTACTCATTTTCTGTAAACCTAGGTCACTAGTTTGGTATTTAAACAACTTTTAAAGACTTATTTTGTATCTCATGACATTTTTAGATCTGAATTTTTATACTCTTTGACGGCATGAGTTTCTAAACTCCATTGTTGGGGGTGAGGAGCTCTGCAGCGTCACGATGAATTAATGCAATTATTTCTGTTTTCCATTCAAACATGCTTGTTCCTATCTAAGATGTTCATTCGTGCTTCACTATGAAGAAGGTGATGATCCGTGACACTCATCACCTTCCTCAATCCATGAACGTGTGCCTGACAACCACCTCCGTTCTACATCAGATTGAATGAGCATCTCTTAGATTTCTTAATCAGAATCTTCGTGGTATAAGCTAGAATTTATGGCGGCATTCATGAGAATCCAGAAAGTCTAAACCTTGTCTGTGGTATTCCGAGTAGGATTCAATGATTGAATGGCTGTGACAAGCTTCAAACTCGCGATTGTTGGGCATAGTGACAGACGCAAAAGGATCAATGGATCCTATTCTGACATGATCAAGAACCAACAGATGATTAGTCGTGCTGTGACAGAGAATTTGGACCATTTTCACTGAGAGGATGGGAAGTAGCCATTGACAACGGTGACGCCCTACATACAGCTTGCCATGGAAGGAGCCTTGCGTGTGTGAAGAGGAGGACAAGAGAAAACCTGAAATTCAGAGGACAAAGCATCTCCAAAACTCCAACATATTCTCCATTATTGAGTAACAATTACTTATTCCAAACACTTTCACTTTTTACAATTAAATTCAAAGAACCTTATTGGCATCCTGACTAAGATTAATAAGATAACCATAGCTTGCTTCATACCAAAAATCTCCGTGGGATTGACCCTTACTCACGTAAGGTATTACTTTGACGACCCATTGCACTTGCTGGTTAGTTGTGCAGATTGCAAAGGTGTGATTGCAATTTCGTGCACCAAGTTTTTGGCACCGTTGCCGGGGATTGTTCGTGTTTGAACAACTAAAGGTTTATTTTGTTGCTTAGATTAGGAATAATTTATTTTTGTTGCTATAGAATCATTAAATCTGAGTCCTTTATTTTCTTTTCAAATTTTTTTTCAAAAATATTATTTTTCCTTATTAATTTTTAATTTTTATGTGAGTTTAGTTTTATACTTTAAGTTTGGTGTCAATTGCATATTTCATATTTTCCTTTAAATTTTCGAATTTGTGTTCTTTATTTTTCCTTGATCTTCAAATTGTTCTTGTCAAATTTTCTTGTTTGATCTTTGATTTTTCCTATTTTGTGTATTTTTTGTCTTTTTCTTGTGCTTTTTCAAAATATTAGTTTTCAAAAAATATATTTTTTATATACAATATTAAAACACGTTACATTTATAGCTCAGTTGGCTAGAGCGTTGGCTTATGTTCTTGGCAATTGGGTATCTTTCTTTTAAAACTTTTTTCAAAAATAATTTTTCTTTGATTAAATCTTGTGCCAAACTTTAAGTTTGGTGTTTTCTTGTTAATCTTTCTTTAATTTTCGAAAATTTTATTGTGATTTTCTAAAAATTTTAAGTTTGGTGTTCTTTCTTTTGTTCTTGGTGTTCTTGTGAATCTTCAAGGTGTTCTTGAGTCTTTCTTGTGTTTTGATCTTAAAATTTTTAAGTTTGGTATTCCTTGGTGTTTTCCCTCCAACATTTTCGAAAACAAGGAGTATTAGATCTAAAAATTTTTAAGTCTTGTGTCTTTTGTGTGTTTTTCTCTTTCATCATAAAATTCAAAATTCAAAAAAATATCTCTTCTAACTAATTTTAAGCCATATTTTCGAATTTTTTTTATATAAAAATTTAGATTTTAATTTCAAAATTTTTCAAATCTTATCCTTTTATGATTAAAAAAAAATTATATCTTTTCCGAAAATATCCTAACCACTTTCTCTCTCCTCACTTTTTCGAAAATCTTCATAAAATATTTTTAAATTCTTTTTATTTTTATTTTTATTTTTATTTTTATTTTTATTTTTATTTATTTTTAATTTTATTGTCGTCTTTATTTTATTTTATTTTATTTTATTATTTCAAAATTTTTATATATAATAAAATAAATAAAATAAATTCACATCATCTCCCTTTCTCCATTATGGACTTAAGTGGAAATGAACAGTCCAGAAGGACTCTGGGTCATATCCTAACCTCACTACTGCTTCATACAGAAGTAGTATCTGTATACCCTCCATTGGAGTTAGTAGTTTTGAGTTGAACCCTCAGCTCATTATCATGGTGCAGCAAAGTTGCTAGTATTCCGGTCTTCCACAGGAAGAACCTACAGAGTTTTTGCCACAGTTTTTACAAATTACTGACACAGTACATGATAAGGAAGTAGATCAGGATATCTACAGATTGTTACTGTTTTCATTTGCTATAAAAGACCAAGCTAAGAGGTGGTTAAATAACCAACCTAAGGACAGCATAAAGACATGAAAACAGCTATCAGAAAAATTCTTGAATCACTATTTTCCTACAAAACGGATGACACAGCTAAGGCTGAGCATCCAAGGCTTCAAACAAGGAGATAATGAATCCCTTTATGATGCCTGGGAGAGATACAGAGAGATGTTGAGAAAATGCCCCTCTGAAATATTTTCAGAGTGGGTGCAGTTAGACATCTTCTATTGTGGGCTTACAGAGAAAGCTCAGATTTCTCTATACCACTCAGCTGGTGGATCTATACACATTAGAAAGATAATAGAAGAAGCTCAAGAGCTCATTGATACAGTTGCCAGAAATCAGCATCTGTACCTGAGCAGTGAACCTTCCTTGAAAGAAGAGACTAGAACAGTAACTGCTGAACTCAGTCCTGCAGAATAAGTTACTAAATTCAATTAGCAAATGGATTTTCTAACAAAAAAGCTAGCCGAATTCAAGAAGATAATACAAGAAACAAGAATGGCTAATATGAATATGGAAGTACAGTTAAAGCAAACAGAACAGCAGTTATTTGTAATAACAGAAGAGTGCCAAGCAGTTTAATTAAGAAGTGGAAAAATATTAAATACCTCACTTCAAGGTAGCAGGAAGCCAAGAAATGAGCAAATTACCCAAAATCCATCTGAGGACAGTAAGAGCCCAGAGAGGAATAATTCTGGCGCTCAAACGCCAGAAAATGGGTGGAAAGCTGGCGTTGAACGCCCAAACCATGCTCAGTCCTGGGGTTCAACGCCAGAAACAAGCAAGGAATTGGCGTTAAACGCCCAAAAGAAGAACAATTCTGGCATTCAGACGCCAGAAATAGGTGAGGAGTTGGCATCTAACGCCACTCCAGCTTCCACCCCTAGCATTCAAACGCCAGTGGGAGATCAGACACATACAATTGCTGATAGCGACCCCTCTAAAAAGGCTTCTCAACCCACATCTGCAGGCAATAAACCTACAGCAACTAAGGTTGAGGAATACAAAGCCAAAATGCCTTATCCTCAGAAACTCCGCCAAGCGGAATAGGATAAGCAATTTGCCCACTTTGCAGACTAACTCAGGACTCTTGAAATAAAGATTTCGTTTGCAGAAGCACTTGAGCAAATACCCTCTTATGCTAAGTCCATGAAAGAGATCTTAAGTCATAAGAAGGATTGGAGGGAAACTAAAAAAGTTTACCTCACTAAAGAATACAGTGCAATCATTCTGAAAAGCTAAAAAAGTTTACCTCACTAAAGAATACAGTGTAATCATCCTGAAAAGCTTACCTGAGAAGCTTAAAGATTCCGGAAGCTTTTTGATACCATACACATTAGAGGGTACTTGTACCAAGCAAGCTCTATGTGATCTTGGGGCAAGTATCAACCTAATACCTGCATCTACTATCAAAAAGCTTGGGTTGACTGATGAAGTTAAACCAACCCGGATATGTCTCCAACTTGCTGATGGATCCATTAAATACCCATCAGGCGTGATTGAAGACATGATTGTCAAGGTTGGGCCATTTTCCTTTCCCACTGACTTTGTAGGGCTGGAAATGGAGGAGCACAAGAGTGCAACTCTTATTCTAGGAAGACCTTTCCTAGCAACTGGCCAAACCCTTATTGACGTTCAAAAAGGGGAAGTAACCCTGAGAGTCAATGAGGATGAGTTCAAGTTGAATGTTGTCAAAGCTATGCAGCATCTAGACACCCCAAATGACTGCATGAGCATTGATATCATTGACTCTCTGGTAAAAGAGGTCAATATGACTGAGAGTCTCGAATCAGAGCTAGAGGATATCTTTAAAGATGCTCAGCCTGATCTGGAGGAACTAGAGAGAATAATAGAACCTCTGAAAATCCCTCAGGAAGAGGAGAAACCTCCCAAACCCGAGCTCAAACCATTACCATCATCCCTGAAATATGCATTTCTGGGAGAAGGTGATACCTTTCCTATAATCATAAGCTCTACCTTAGAACCACAGGAAGAGGAAGCACTAATACAAGTGCTAAGGACACACAAGACAGATCTTGGGTGGTCCATCAGTGATCTTAAGGGCATTAGCCCAGCCAAATGCATGCACAAGATCCTATTAGAGGGTGACGCTAAGCCAGTGGTTCAACCATAGAGGCGGCTGAATCTAGCCATGAAGGAGGTGGTGCAGAAGGAGGTCACTAAATTACTAGAGGCTGGGATTATTTATCCTATTTTTGATAGCCCTTGGGTAAGCCCTATCCAAGTCGTCCCTAAGAAGGGTGGCATGACAGTGGTTCATGATAAAAAAAAATGAATTGGTTCCTACAAGAACAGTTACAGGGTGGCGTATGTGAATTGATTATAGAAGGCTCAATACAGCTACCAGAAAGGATCATTTTCCTTTACCATTCATAGACTAGATGCTAGAATGACTAGCAGGTCATGAATACTACTGCTTCCTGGATGGATATTCAGGTTATAATCAAATTGTAGTAGATCCCCAAGATCAAGAGAAAATAGCATTCTCATGTCAATCTGGAGTATTTGCATACAGAAGGATGCCATTTGGTCTGTGTAATGCACCTGCAACCTTTCAAAGGTGCATGCTCTCAATTTTCTCTGATATAGTGGAAAAATTTTTGGAAGTTGATGACAAGTCATCTTAGCCTAGTTTTACTAATCTTTTTCTTTTGTTTTCACTTGAATTATGCACTTTCTTGATGCTCAAGCAAGCCAATTTAGGTAGATTTTCATGCTTCCTTTGATTGAATCAACCATAGATAATTTAATGCAATTTCATGAGGTTTGATGCCATAATTGGTGCATATTAGGATAGAATGATCATCTCATGATTTCAAGCATAGCTTTGATGTGTTTTGTTGATTTATGATAGGAGAAGAAAGCTTGGAAAAGGATTGAAGTGAGAAGGAATGGCTAGAAGCTAAGAGAACACAATGAATCAAGTGAAATTGAACCAGGAACAAATGAAGTTGGAGTTGAAGTTAGCCCCCAAACGTTGGCACAAACTTTTGCATGAAAAGTTAGCCCCAACGTTAGCCCCCTAACTTGGAGGCTAACGTTGGAAGCTTAAATTTCCTCCCAGGGGCTGCCAAGTTTGCGCCAACGTTAGCCCCCTAACTTGGAGGCTAACGTTGGCACTTGAATTTGCTCCCAGGGGTGTGCCACGTTTGCGCCAACGTTAGCCCCCTAACTTGGAGGCTAACGTTGGCATATGAATTTTCCTCCAGGGTGTGCCAAGTTTGCGCCAACGTTAGCCCCCTAACTTGGAGGCTAACGTTGGCATATAAATTGTTCCCAGGGGCTAGCCAACGTTTGCGCCAACGTTAGCCCCCTAACTTGGAGGCTAACGTTGGCGCCTCACCAACACAAGACAAGGCCAACGTTAGGGACAAAGTTAGCCCCCTAACGTTGGCCCCAACGTGAAGTGCAGAAGATTGGGTTTGCTGCTATAAAAAGTTAGCCATGAAGTTAGCCCCCTAACTTTGAGGCTAACTTTAAAACCCAACTTTGCAAAACTCACATCCGGTTCAATTGATTCACTTGGGTTTCTCTCCAAACTTCAAGAGCAATCAACCAAGGCCTCTTTCAACCCAAATCCACCAAGAGCAAAGGCCCAACTCAAGGCTTGAAGATCAATTGAAGAAAGTGTATAAATAGGCTTAGATTCAATTTATTCAGGGAGCTTCCTTTTTGAGAATTTGGAGAGAGTTTTCTGTTGAGTGTGGAAGCCTGAGTGATCTTCACTTTCTTCGTTTACTTGATTTCAATTTCAATTACACTTGTCTTGATCTTGGGTTAGAGAATTGAAGGAATTCTGTTTCAATCTCACCTTAGATCTCTTTGTTGATTTTAATTGCAATTTAATTTCCAATTCGGTTCATTACTTCTTCATCTAATCTCTTGCAATTTCAATTTCCTTTGCTATTGTTCTTGTTGGATCTAGGAGGGCATTGAGATTTAGACTCAGTTTTCTAGTCTCTGGGACCTGAGATCTGAATTTACCATTTCAATTTTCTACTTCTTACACTTATTGTTCAATTTGCTTGTCTGTTGAATTCAATTCAACCCCAATTCCCATTTACTCTTCTGTTTGATGCAATTTACTTTTTCCTTGTTTAATTTCTGCAAATCCAAGTCCCAATCCCCTTTACATTTCCAGTTATTTACATTTCTTGTCATTTAAGATTCTTGCAATTTACATTTCTTGCAATCTAAGTTTTTGCCATTTAATTTCTTGTTCTTTAAGATTCATCACTTTAATTCTTGTTCTCTTTAATTTCAATGCAATTTAAATTCTGCAACTCAATCAACCAAATCTTGATTCGCTTGACTAATTCAACCACTAAACTAAAATTGCTCAATCCTTCAATCCCTGTGGGATCGACCTCACTCCCGTGAGTTTTTATTACTTGATGCGACCCGGTGCACTTGCCGGTTAGATCGGTGTTGTTTTGGAAGAGATTCTTGTCTCAACCAAAATTTAACCCATCAAGTTTTTGGCGCCGTTGCCGGGGATTGATTAGATTGACAATGATTAAGTGAGGTGGAAGTTTAGATCAAGCACTTTTTCTTTAATTTTGACTAACCCACTAACTGTTTGATTTATTGATTAAACTAACTAAAACTTCAATTTAGCAGTAGATTGAAGTATCATTGGTGTGTACATTTCTTATGCTATGCTTGCATGTCAGGTACACGAAGAACCACACTAAATTTTCATGAACAAGATGAGAGGACCCTCAGGAGGTTGAGGAGAGCTGAAAGAGGAAAAATATTGTTGGAGAAGAGGAATCAGAAGAAGAATTTCATGAGATGGATGAACATTCAACTAACCCACCAGGTGGAGCAGAGAACAACAATGGAAATCCACCTCAGAGGAGAGTTTTGGCCTCCTACACCTTTGCCAATCCTAGACATTGTGGGAGCAGCATCTTGGCTCCAAATGTCAATGCAAATAATTTTGAACTTAAGCCACAACTCATCACTTTGGTTCAGAATAATTGCTCTTTTGGTGGAGGATCACTTGAAGACCCACATCAACACTTATCCACCTTCCTGAGGATATGCAACACTGTCAAAACTAATGGAGTGCCTCCTGACAGTTACAAATTGATGCTATTCCCATTCTCTCTCAGGGACAAAGCCACACAATGGTTGGAATCATTTCCAAGAGATAGCATCAACAACTGGGATGACTTGGTAACCAAGTTCCTTGCCAAGTTTTATCCACCACAGAGAGTCATAAGGTTGAAGGCCGAGGTACAAACATTCACACAAATGGAGAATGAACCCATCTATGAGGCATGGGAGAGGTACAAAGCTCTAGTCAGAAAGTGCCCTTCCAACATGTTTAATGAATGGGAGAAGCTGCAAAATTTCTATGAAGGCTTGACACTGAAGTCTCAGGAATCATTGGATCACTCAGCTGGAGGTTCCTTGCAACTCATGAAAACTGCAGAAGAGGCTCAAGAACTTATTGATATGGTGGCTAACAACCAGTACTTCTTTGCTCATCAAAGAAGCCGCCAACCATCACAAAGAAGAGGAGTAATGGAGCTAGAAGGAGTAGATTCAATCCTGGCTCAAAACAAATTAATGCAGCAGCAAATTCAACAACAATTTGAGCAAATGACCAAGAGGATTGACAGCCTCCAAGTTGCAGCAGTCAACACTACCCAACCATCAACCACATGGGGACAAAATGAAGAAGTTCAAGAAGAGCCACAGCAAGAACAAGTTCAGTATATGCATTCTAATTCAAATGAAGTTTATGGTGATACATACAACCCCTCATGGAAGAATCACCCCAATCTCAGATGGGGAGATGCTCACAACCAAAACCAACAACCATGGCAGAGAAACTCAAACCAAAACAACCCAAGACACAATCAAAATTTCAACCAGCAACAAACCAACCAAAATACCTATAGAAAACCACAAACCACTTACCCCAATCCCAACCAGTACCAATCCACTAATCAAAATTCCTATCATCCACCAACCACATCTCATAACCCACCACAAGCACCACCTGAACCCCAAAGAATCACCAACTTGGAATCCATGATAGAGAAAATGATGAAACTACAGGAAATGACAAACAAAAACCATGAGGCATCCATAAAGAACCTAGAAAGGCAGATCGGGCAAATTTCCAAGCAAATGACCGTTGAGAGACCTTCAAGCTCACTGCCTAGTGACACAATCCCAAATCCCAAGGAGGAGTGCAAGGCAATACAATTAAGAAGTGGGAGAATATTGATGAGCAACAATGACACTCCAAAGAAACAAAAGGAGATCATCAAGGAACCAACAGAGGAAGAGAAGCAAACAAAAGCAGATCAAGCTAAGGAGCAAATTGTGGTGCCAACCAAAAGCAATGAGAAACTCAAAGAACAGGGGGACCAGCCACATAGCTCAAAGGAAAAGAATCAAGGAAAGCAGCAAATCGAAAAGAGCATCACACCTCCACTGCCATATCCTCAGAGATTCAACAAAGAGGTTAAAGACCAACATTTCCACAAATTCCTTGAGACCTTCAAGAAATTGGAAATCAATATCCCTCTAGCTGAAGCACTTGAGCAAATGCCTTTATATGCCAAGTTCATGAAGGAGCTTATCAATAAGAAGAGGAGTTGGCTTGAGAAGGAAACCATATTACTAACCGAAGAATGCAGTGCTGTGATTCAGAGAGGTATTCCCCAAAACTCAAAGATCCGGGGGGCTTTGTAGTGTCATGCACCATTGGAAAAACAATTCTCAACAAAGCTCTCTGTGACCTTGGTGCCAGCATCAATTTAATGCCTCTCTCAATGATGAGAAAACTTGATATAGAAGAGCTTAAACCCACCAGGATGTCACTAGTTATGGCTGACAGATCCATTAAAACACCCAATGGAATTGTGGAAAATTTGTTGGTGAAGATTGGGGAATTTATCTTCCCAGCAGATTTTGTGATTTTGGATACTGAAGAAGAAGGAAGTGACTCAATCATTTTGGGGAGGCCATTTTTATACACAGCAAGAGCCATCATCGATGTAGAAAAAGGAGAAATGGTCTTCAGGGTCCATAATGAACAAATGATCATAAATGTTTTCAAGTCAATGCAAAATATCCCTGAGCAAGAGGACTATGTAAAAGTGGATATGATAGAAAGTTTGGTGGAAGAAATGCTGGAAGAAAGCTCTCAAGAGCAAGAAGGAGATCAAAGTGTAATAGAAGAACAAGTAGCCGAGACTTTCATAAGCAAAGAGGTGAAACCAAGCAAGAAAGAAGAGGTGCAAAAGCAAGAACTGAAGCCATTACCATCTCATCTCAAATATGCATTTCTTGGCACTTCAGAAAGCCTCCCAGTGATCATCAACTCGTCCTTGACAAAGAAAGAAGAAGGAGAGCTTCTTGATGTTCTCAGAACTCACAAGGATGCCTTAGGATGGACTATTGATGACCTGAAAGGCATCAGCCCCACAGTATGCATGCATAAGATTCTTTTGGAGGACAATTCCAAAGCAGTGATTCAACCTCAAAGAAGACTCAACCCTGCAATGAAGGAGGTCGTCCAGAAGGAAGTGATGAAATTATGGAATGCAGGAATCATATACCCTATTTCCGATAGCTCGTGGAAAAGTCCAGTCCAAGTGGTACCAAAGAAAGGAGGGATGACAGTCATTATTAATGAGAAAAATGAACTCATTCCAACTAGAACTGTGACAGGGTGGAGGATGTGTATTGACTATAGAAGGTTGAATGATGCCACACGCAAAGATCACTTCCCACTTCCTTTCATTGATCAAATGCTTGAAAGGTTGGCTGGCCATGCTTATTATTGTTTCTTGGATGGATATTCTGGGTATAATCAGATAGTGGTGGACCCAAAAGATCAAGAAAAGACTTCATTCACATGCCCAGTTGGAGTTTTTGCTTATAGAAGAATGCCATTCGGATTGTGCAACGCCCCAGCCACTTTTCAAAGGTGTATGCTTTCCATTTTCTCAGATATGGTTGAAAAATTCTTGGAGGTTTTTATGGATGATTTCTCTGTTTTTGGTGATAGTTTTAATACTTGCTTAAACCATCTAACTCTTGTCTTGAAACGATGCCAAGAAACTAATTTAGTTTTGAACTGGGAAAAGTGCCATTTCATGGTACCTGAGGGCATTGTTCTTGGTCATAAAGTTTCAAGAAAAGAGATAGAGGTTGATAAGGCAAAAGTTGAGATAATAGAAAAACTCCCTCCACCAACTAATGTGAAATCTGTTAGAAGTTTCTTGGGGCATGCAGGATTTTATAGAAGGTTTATCAAAGATTTCTCTAAAATAGCCAAACCTTTGAGCAACCTTTTAATGATTGATCAACCTTTTATTTTTGATAAAGAGTGCCAGCATGCTTTTGAAACTTTAAAACAGAAACTAACAACAGCACCAATTATCACACCTCCGGATTGGAATTTGCCATTTGAACTCATGTGTGATGCAAGTGAGATTGCCATTGGTGCTGTGCTTGGACAGAAGAAGGGAAACTTGCATCATGTCATATATTATGCAAGTAAAGTATTGAATGAGGCTCAAAAAAATTACACTACAACAGAGAAGGAATTGTTGGCTGTGGTCTATGCATTTGATAAGTTTAGATCATACTTGATAGGATCTAAAATTGTGGTTTATACTGATCATGCTGCTCTCAAGTATTTGATGTCAAAACAGGATGCCAAACCAAGACTCATCAGGTGGATTCTACTCTTACAAGAATTTGACATTGAGGTAAGAGACAGGAAAGGCACCGAAAATCTAGTTGCTGATCATTTGTCAAGGCTGCCACCAGAAGCAATCCAAAAGACTTCATTACCTGTGAATGAAAGCTTCCCAGATGAACATCTTATGCTGATCCAACAAACACCTTGGTTTGCTGACATAGCTAACTACAAGTGGGAAGGAAGATACCTCAAGAATTCACTAAGCAACAAGTGAAAAAGCTAATCAATGAAGCAAGAAAGTTCTTGTGGGATGAACCTTATTTGTTCAAAAGATGTTCTGATGGGATAATTAGAAGATGTGTCCCTGAGAGTGAAATGCAAGATATATTATGGCATTGCCATGGCTCTGCATATGGCGGACACTTTGGTCCAGAGAGAACAGCAGCAAAGATACTACAAAGTGGGTTCTATTGGCCAACCATCTTCAAAGATGCCAGGGAGTTTGTCCACCAATGTAATGAATGCCAAAGAGCAGGAGGATTAACAAAAAGGAATGAGATGCCACAGAACTTCATTTTGGAAGTTGAATTGTTTGATCTATGGGGCATTGATTTCATGGGACCCTTTCCCCCCTCTTACTCATTTAGATATATCTTGGTAGTAGTGGAATATGTTTCAAAATGGGTGGAAGCCATAGCCACAACCACCTGCGATGCACAAATTGTTCTTCAATTCCTAAAGAAGCACATCTTTACTAGATTTGGAGTCCCCAAGGGTCTCATCAGTGATGGTGGTGGTCATTTTTGCAATAGACAAATGGAGAAACTTCTTCACAAATATGGAGTTATTCATAAGGTAGCCACACCATACCATCCTCAAACTAATGGACAGGCAGAATTGGCAAACAGGGAACTGAAGAAGATCCTAGAAAAGACAGTTGGTAGCACAAGAAAAGATTGGGCTAGGAAGTTGGAGGATGCACTTTGGGCATACCGAACAGCCTTCAAAACCCCCATTGGGAAGTCCCCATTTCAATTGCTATATGGCAAATCATGTCATCTCCCTGTAGAGCTTGAGCACAAAGCCTTTTGGGCCACCAAACTTCTAAATCTGGATTCTGAAGCAGCAGGAGAGAAAAGATTGTTGCAGCTGAATGAGCTAGATGAGTTTAGGCTAGAAGCCTATGAAAATGCCAGGATATACAAGGAAAAAGCTAAAAGATGGCATGACAAGAAGATCTTGAAGAAAGAGTTCAAACCGGGACAACAAGTTCTCTTGTATAACTCAAGGCTCAAGATATTCCCTGGCAAGCTTAAGTCTAAGTGGACAGGTCCATACTTGGTGACTAAGGTTTTTCCTTATGGGAGTATTGAATTGCTAGATGAAGCAACAAAGAATCGGTTTACAGCAAATGGCCATAGAGCAAAGCTATACCTAGGGGAGCAATGGAACAAAGAAACAGAGGTCCAAAGCCTAAATCCTCCTTGAAGCAACAACAGAAGATGTCAAGCTAATGACAATAAAAGAGCGCTTGTTGGGAGGCAACCCAACCTGAGGTAGTGTCTTTTTGTAGCATTTTCAATAAGAATGTTGAATAATTAGTATGCATTGCAAGGAGCTAAGTTTGGTGTTGCACACCAAAACAATTTAAGGAAGAATGAAAATTTCTAAGTTTGGTGTTCCACCAAAAATTTCATTCAGAAACACATTTCAACTTCCTACTCATTACTAGTTTCAAGCAATCAGACAAATTAATCAACTATACAATTGCTTTTTAGTCCTAACTCTATGACCTGTAGCAAGAACATGAGAATTTGCCCATAGTCAAAATGATGAATCAGAGGAAATAGCAAGGAATTGGGCATCATAACTCAAAAAGGGCACAACAAAAGGATGAGCAAAAGAGACGCAAACCAATAGGTTGTATATATACTTAACCTTTGCTATTGAGTAATATTTTGAGTATGTTCTGTTAAAGTGTCCTTTAAGTTCAGGCAGAGTCGAATTTACCTTAAAATAAGTAAGCTAGTTTAAGCTTGTGCTTGTGTGTTTACTTTCACTTAACAAGAAGCATGTCTGTCCCCTGCATCTTTAATTCAATAAAAGAAATGTTTGAATGTGAAATGAGATAGTCACTGTTAGAAAGAAATAGAATAAATGTAAGTGGTGGTATGTGTGTGATTGTATAAGAACTCACTATTAGAGAATAAGTGGACTAGAATGTCTTTTTCTAAGTAGAGAGTGATCTATTGTCTATGAATCTCAATAAAGAAAATCCTTGGTTCAAAAGAAAAATAAAAAGAAAGAAAGAAAAGAGATAGCCAAAAGATGGCAGAATCAAAAAAAAAAAAAAAAGGGAAACAAAGCTGGACACCAATAGCTTGAACCTGCACAAATATATGCCTGTGGTGTCTGTGTATTAGGATCTGCTTGGACTATTAAGCTCTTTGGAGTGCTTCAACACTCGGTGACTTGGATTAACTAATCCGGGATCATCAGCTGAAAATCCACTATCAAGAGCAACCTAACTACAAGGCATTTAGTAACCAAAACAAAAGGTGCTGGGCATCAATGTTTAAGAGGAAAGGTGAGCCAAGTGTCCATGGTGAATAATGTGTCAAGTATAAAGAAAAGAAAATGGACTTGTTACACATGACACTCAAATAAAGCTTTGAACAAAGTAACAGCCAAGGATGAAGGAATAATGAGAGGTCATAGCAGTAGGTTGCTTGAAGCTTGAAAGAAACTTTCTAGGCCTAAGAGTCAATAAGAAGTGAGTATTGCACACCCACACAAAACCCCATGAACTACCAATAACTTTCTGCTAGCATGAACATTCTCTTTCATTTCATTCTTTCTTCTTAATAAGTCATTTCTTGCTTGGGGACAAGCAAGCTTTAAGTTTGGTGTTGTGATGACAAGTCATCTTAGCCTAGTTTTACTAATCTTTTTCTTTTGTTTTCACTTGAATTATGCACTTTCTTGATGCTCAAGCAAGCCAATTTAGGTAGATTTTCATGCTTCCTTTGATTGAATCAACCATAGATAATTTAATGCAATTTCATGAGGTTTGATGCCATAATTGGTGCATATTAGGATAGAATGATCATCTCATGATTTCAAGCATAGCTTTGATGTGTTTTGTTGATTTATGATAGGAGAAGAAAGCTTGGAAAAGGATTGAAGTGAGAAGGAATGGCTAGAAGCTAAGAGAACACAATGAATCAAGTGAAATTGAACCAGGAACAAATGAAGTTGGAGTTGAAGTTAGCCCCCAAACATTGGCACAAACTTTTGCATGAAAAGTTAGCCCCAACGTTAGCCCCCTAACTTGGAGGCTAACGTTGGAAGCTTAAATTTCCTCCCAGGGGCTGCCAAGTTTGCGCCAACGTTAGCCCCCTAACTTGGAGGCTAACGTTGGCACTTGAATTTGCTCCCAGGGGTGTGCCACGTTTGCGCCAACGTTAGCCCCCTAACTTGGAGGCTAACGTTGGCATATGAATTTTCCTCCAGGGTGTGCCAAGTTTGCGCCAACGTTAGCCCCCTAACTTGGAGGCTAACGTTGGCATATAAATTGTTCCCAGGGGCTAGCCAACGTTTGCGCCAACGTTAGCCCCCTAACTTGGAGGCTAACGTTGGCGCCTCACCAACACAAGACAAGGCCAACGTTAGGGACAAAGTTAGCCCCCTAACGTTGGCCCCAACGTGAAGTGCAGAAGATTGGGTTTGCTGCTATAAAAAGTTAGCCATGAAGTTAGCCCCCTAACTTTGAGGCTAACTTTAAAACCCAACTTTGCAAAACTCACATCCGGTTCAATTGATTCACTTGGGTTTCTCTCCAAACTTCAAGAGCAATCAACCAAGGCCTCTTTCAACCCAAATCCACCAAGAGCAAAGGCCCAACTCAAGGCTTGAAGATCAATTGAAGAAAGTGTATAAATAGGCTTAGATTCAATTTATTCAGGGAGCTTCCTTTTTGAGAATTTGGAGAGAGTTTTCTGTTGAGTGTGGAAGCCTGAGTGATCTTCACTTTCTTCATTTACTTGCTTTCAATTTCAATTACACTTGTCTTGATCTTGGGTTAGAGAATTGAAGGAATTCTGTTTCAATCTCACCTTAGATCTCTTTGTTGATTTTAATTGCAATTTAATTTCCAATTCGGTTCATTACTTCTTCATCTAATCTCTTGCAATTTCAATTTCCTTTGCTATTGTTCTTGTTGGATCTAGGAGGGCATTGAGATTTAGACTCAGTTTTCTAGTCTCTGGGACCTGAGATCTGAATTTACCATTTCAATTTTCTACTTCTTACACTTATTGTTCAATTTGCTTGTCTGTTGAATTCAATTCAACCCCAATTCCCATTTACTCTTCTGTTTGATGCAATTTACTTTTTCCTTGTTTAATTTCTGCAAATCCAAGTCCCAATCCCCTTTACATTTCCAGTTATTTACATTTCTTGTCATTTAAGATTCTTGCAATTTACATTTCTTGCAATCTAAGTTTCTGCCATTTAATTTCTTGTTCTTTAAGATTCAGCACTTTAATTCTTGTTCTCTTTAATTTCAATGCAATTTAAATTCTGCAACTCAATCAACCAAATCTTGATTCGCTTGACTAATTCAACCACTAAACTAAAATTGCTCAATCCTTCAATCTCTGTGGGATCGACCTCACTCCCGTGAGTTTTTATTACTTGATGCGACCCGGTGCACTTGCCGGTTAGATCGGTGTTGTTTTGGAAGAGATTCTTGTCTCAACCAAAATTTAACCCATCAGAAGTCTTCATGGATGACTTTTCAGTATTTGGAGACTCATTCAACTCCTGTCCTGACCATCTAGCACTTGTTCTAAAGAGGTGCCAAGAGACTAACCTGGTTTTAAACTGGGAGAAATGTCACTTTATGGTGACTGAAGGAATTGTCCTTGGGCACAAAATTTCGAACAAGGGAATAGAAGTGGATCAAGCTAAGGTAGAGGTAATTGAAAAATTACCACCACCTGCCAATGTTAAGGCAATCAGAAGCTTTCTGGGGTATGCAGGATTTTATAGGAGGTTTATAAAGGATTTTTCAAAACTCGCCAAACCTCTGAGTAATCTGCTAGCTGCTGACACGCCATTTATCTTTGATAAAGAGTGTCTGCAGGCATTTGAAACTCTGAAAGCTAAGCTGGTCACAGCACCAGTCATCTCTGCACCAGACTGGACACACGCCATTTAAAGTATGATGCCAGTGACCATGCCATTGGTGCAGTATTGGGACAAAGGCATGACAAGCTTCTGCACGTTATTTATTATGCCAGTCGTGTTCTAAATGACGCACAGAAGAACTACACAACCACAGAAAAAGAGTTACTTGCAGTGGTTTACGCCATTGACAAGTTCAGATCTTATTTAGTAGGATCAAAAGTGATTGTGTACACTGATCATGCTGCTCTTAAATATCTACTCACAAAGCAAGATTCAAAACCCAGACTCATAAGATGGGTGTTGCTTCTGCAATAGTTTGATATAGAAATAAGAGACAGAAAAGGGACAGAGAATCAAGTAGCAGATCACCTGTCCTGAATAGAACCAGTAGAAGGGGCGTCCCTCCCTCTTACTGAGATCTTTGAAAACTTTTCGGATGAGCAACTCTTTACCATCCAGGAAGTGCCATGGTTTGCAGACATTGCAAACTACAAGGCAGTGAGGTTCATACCCAAAGAATACAGTAGGCAGCAAACAAAGAAATTGATCACGGATGCAAAGTACTATCTTTGGGATGAACCATATCTCTTTAAGAGATGTGCAGACGGAGTAATCCATAGATGTGTACCTAAAGAAGAAGCACAGAAGATCCTCTGGCACTGCCATGGATCACAGTATGGAGGACATTTTAGAAGTGAGCAAACAGCCACAAGAGTCCTCCAATGTGGCTTCTACTAGCCTACTCTCTATAAAGACATCCGAGTGTTTATACTTAACTGTGATAGTTGCCAAAGATCTGGAAATCTGCCTCACAGTTATGCCATGCCTCAACAAGGGATCTTGGAGATTGAGTTGTTTGATGTATGGGGTATTGACTTTATGGGGCCTTTTCCACGATCATACTCAAACACTTATATTCTGGTGGCAGTAGATTATGTATCCAAATGGGTGGAAGCTATTGCAACACCCACTAATGATACTAAGACAGTGCTGAAATTCCTCCAGAAATACATCTTCAGCAGATTTGGTATCCCTAGAGTACTAATCAGTGATGGGGGCACTTATTTCTGCAATAAGCATCTTTACCCTGCTTTGGTTCGATATGGAGTTAGCCACAGGGTGGCCACTCCATATCATCCACAGACAAATGGGCAAGCTGAAGTCTCTAATAGAGAACTTAAAAGAATCCTGAAACGGACTGTGATTAACCGTAGAAGGGATTGGGCAAGAAGCTTGGATGATGCTCTATGGGCATACAGAACAGCATTCAAGACTCCTATAGGAACTTCTCCATACCAGCTTGTGTATGGAAAAGCCTGTCACTTGCCAGTGGAACTGGAACATAAGGCCTACTGGGCAACTAGATTCCTAAACCTTGATGCCAAGTTAGCTGGAGAAAAACGATTGCTCCAGCTAAATGAGCTAGAGGAATTCAAACTCAATGCTTTCAAAAATGCAAAAATTTACAAAGAGAAAGCAAAAAGATGGCATGACAAGAAGCTGTCATCCAGAGTCTTTGAGTCAGGGCAGAAAGTTCTGCTGTTTAATTCTAGGCTCAGATTATTCCCGGAAGATTGAAGTCCCGGTGGAGAGGTCCATATGTGATTACGAGTGTGTCACTATATGGATATGTGGAGCTTCAGGATAATGATTCTAACAAAAAGTTCATTGTTAATGGACAGAGAGTTAAACATTATCTTGAAAGCAATTTTGAGCAAGAATGCTCAAAAGTGAGACTTGATTAAAGCTCAGTAATAGTCCAGCTAAAGACAATAAAGAAGCGCTTGTTGGGAGGCAACCCAGCCATCTACAAGGCTTATTTGTTAATTAATTGATTCTTACAGGTTTATGTCAATTATCTTCAAAGGTAAAATAGCAATTACTTGAGTTCACAAAGTTACAGAAGGATTCGCAGGATAAAATAGCAAAAAGAAAGCTTACTAGTGCGAAAAAAAAAACCAAAAAGAGCTGTTTTGGGCGTTGAACGCCCAAAAGAAGCATCTACTGAGGATAGCCATCTGGGCGTTAAACGCCAGAAAGAAGCATCTTCTGGGCGTTGAACGCCAAAAAGAAGCACCTTCTGGGCGTTTAACGCCAGATTTACAGCGTCCTGGGCGTTCAGAAAAACGCCCAGTGACAAAGGAGTTCCTGGCGTTTAACACCAGCCAGAAGCAACAGCTGGGCGTTAAACGCCCAGGAGAAGCTACAAATGGGCGTTAAACGCCCAAAACATGCAGTGTTTGGGCGTTTAACGCCAGGAATGTGGGGAGGAGAACTTTCGAAATTGCCTCTCCTTCTATTCCTTTCCTTTCCTTTCTTTTGCTTGAGGACAAGCAAACCTCTAAGTTTGGTGTGTTTTCCCGTGATCACTGAGCTAAAACTCTTCAAGATCATGGCACCTAAGGGAAAACATACTACGTCAAGAGGCAAGAACGAGAATATTCTAAAACCACTTTGGAATTAAGAGAAGTTCTTAACCAAAGAACATGCAGACCATTACCACAAAATAATGGGTCTGAGATCAGTGATCCCGGAAGTTAAATTCGATCTGAAAGAAGACAAATATCCGGAGATACAGGAGCTAAAGCGCCAGAAGCTGTCTCTTGAAGGACCAGACACCCCACAAGTTGAAGGATCACCCATCATCTCCCAAACCAAAGGTTGTTGAGTCCTAATCTTAAACTTAATTCTGTGATAATTGTTCTTATTAGGAATATACCTTAGAAGTTATATATGAGTAGTAATAATTAGTATATCTATTTTGATTTTATTTCCAATTAAGCTATAATTTATTTTTCTCATCATCATCAAACATGAATAAAATAGTAGATTTTTGGAATAAAGAGGCAATTTAATTTTTTCGAGTTCTTAATAAGGAAAATTCTAATTATTTATATGTGGTGGCAATACTTTTTGTCTTCTGAATGAATGCTTGAACAGTGCATATTTTTTATATTGAATTTTATGAATGTTAAAATAGTTGGCTCCTGAAAGAATGATGAACAAGAGAAATATTATTGTTGATCTGAAAAATCATGAAAGTGATTCTTGAAGCAAGAAAAAGCAGTGAAACAAAAAAAACTAAAAAAAAAGCAAAAGAGGTAGAAAAAGCCAATAGCCCTTTAAACCAAAAGGCAAGGGTGAAAAGGATCCAAGGCTTTGAGCATCAATGGATAGGAGGGCCCAAGGAAATAAATCCAGGCCTAAGCGGCTAAATCAAGCTGTCCCTAACCATGTGCTTGTGGCATGCAAGTCCAAGTGAAAGGCTTGAGACTGAGGGGTTAAAGTCGTGATCCAAAGCAAAAGAGTGTGCTTAAGAACTCTGGACACCTCTAATTGGGGACTCTAGCAAAGCTAAGTCATAATCTAAAAAGGTTCACCCAGTTATGTGTCTGTGGCATTTATGTATCCGGTGGTAATACTGGAAAACAAAGTGCTTAGGGCCACTGCCAAGACTCATAAAGTAGCTGTATTCAAGAATCAACATACTAAACTAGGAGAATCAATAATACTATCTGAATTTTGAGTTCCTATGGATGCCAATCATTCTGAACTTCAAAGGATAAAGTGAGATGCCAAAACTGTTCAGAAGCAAAAAGCTACTAGCCCCGCTCATCTAATTAGAATCTGAGCTTCACTTAAAACTCTGAGATATTGTTGCTTCTTAATTTCTTTGAATCCTATTATTTATCTAGTTTCTTGGGGACAAGCAACAGTTTAAATTTGGTATTGTGATGAGCGGATATTTTATACGCTTTTTGGGGGTAATTTCATGTAGATTTTAGTATGTTTTAGTTAGTTTTTAGTATATTTTTATTAGTTTTTAGGCAAAATTCATATTTCTAGACTTTACTATGAGTTTGTGTGTTTTTTTGTAATTTCAGGTATTTTCTGGATGAAATTGAGGGAGCGGAGCAAAAATCTGATTTAGGCTGAAAAAGGACTGCAGATGCTGTTGGATTCTGACCTCCCTGCACTCAGAATGGATTTTTTGGAGCTACAGTAGTCCAATTGGCGCGCTCTCAATTGTGTTGAAAAGTAGACATCCAGGGTTTTCCAACAATATATAACAGTCCATACTTTGCGAGAAGATAAACGACGCAAACTGGCGTTCAACGCCAGTTCCATGATGCAGTCTGGCGTTCAGCGCCAGAAACAGGTTGCAAGTTGGAGTTCAACGCCAGAAATAGGTTACAATCTGGTGTTTAACTCCAGAAACAGCCCAGGTACATGAGAAGCTTAAGTCTCAGCCCCAGCACACACTAAGTGGGCCCCAGAAGTGGATTTCTGCACTATCTATCTTAGTTTACTCATTTTCTGTAAACCTAGGTCACTAGTTTGGTATTTAAACAACTTTTAGAGACTTATTTTGTATCTCATGACATTTTTAGATCTGAATTTTTATACTCTTTGACGGCATGAGTCTCTAAACTCCATTGTTGGGGGTGAGGAGCTCTGCAGCGTCTCGATGAATTAATGCAATTATTTCTGTTTTCCATTCAAACATGCTTGTTCCTATCTAAGATGTTCATTCGCGTTTCACTATGAAGAAGGTGATGATCCGTGACACTCATCACCTTCCTCAATCCATGAACGTGTGCCTAACAACCACCTCTGTTCTACATCAGATTGAATGAGTATCTCTTAGATTTCTTAATCAGAATCTTCGTGGTATAAGCTAGAATTTATGGCGGCATTCATGAGAATCCGGAAAGTCTAAACCTTGTATGTGGTATTCCAAGTAGGATTCAATGATTGAATGGCTGTGACGAGCTTCAAACTCGCGATTGTTGGGCATAGTGACAGATACAAAAGGATCAATGGATCCTATTCCGACATGATCGAGAACCAACAGATGATTAGCCGTGTTATGACAGAGCTTTTGGACCATTTTTACTGAGAGGATGGGAAGTAGCCATTGATAATGGTGACGCCCTACATACAGCTTGCCATGGAAGGAGCCTTGTGTGTGTGAAGAGGAGGACAAGAGAAAAGCTGAAATTTAGAGGACAAAGCATCTCCAAAACTCCAACATATTCTCCATTATTGAGTAACAATTACTTATTCCAAACACTTTCACTTTTTACAATTAAATTCAAAGAACCTTATTGGCATCCTGACTAAGATTAATAAGATAACCATAGCTTGCTTCATACCAACAATGTCCGTGGGATCGACCCTTACTCACGTAAGGTATTACTTGGACGACCCAGTGCACTTGCTGGTTAGTTGTGCGGATTGCAAAGGTATGATTGCAATTTCATGCACCACTTTCCCATCTGCACATTACCATAAACATAAAAAAGAGTTAATCAAACAAGCCCTAGGTACTCTAGAGTAGAGCAATCATATATTCAAACACAAATAAAAGGTATAAAAATTCAAAAAAATTCACAATATGAAGACTAAACTCATAATTATAAGCCTAGTTTCTAAATACTCAAACATGAATTAACAGTAAGAACAAGCTAAAAAAGAAAGAATTATTATTATATCACTTGTATTACAAGAGAAATCAAAGGGAAATACAAAATGAGAAAAGAGAGATAGAGTGAGATAGAAAGGGAGAATTTTTATTTTGGGTACACCAAGAAATAAAAAAAATGCAAGTACAGAATCGATACACACCTCTGTGAAACTAGCCTAAATGATGGTTCCTGGAGTGACGACAATTGGGGGTTACAAGCAGCTTCCTCAACAACCCATGTGCATGTGACCTTGGCTCCATTGTCAATGGCTAGAAGATAAAGAGATTGAGTGAAGCCTACGTATGTGTGAGTGTTGGTGCACGGATTCCCACACTCCATACAACTGAACCAGCAAGTGCACTGGATCATCCAAGTAATACCTGAGATGTGTCAGGTTCGATCCCACAAGCATTGTCGGCTTGGATCAAATAGTGGTTATCTTGTAAATCTTAGTTAGGCGGATAGAAAAGTTGTTTAGTTGTTTAAGTGCATAAAAGTAAAATAAAGAAAATGTTACTCAGTAATTGTGGATTCAATGATAAGAAGATGGTTAAGGCTTCAGAGATACTTTGTTTTTCTGGATCAACACTTTCTTACTGTCTACTCCAACTGTGAATGATTTCTTCTATAGTAGACTGTATGTGATCAACGCTGGTTTGAGCGGCCGTCAATCTTCCTCTAGGCTGAACATCAGGTTTAGTGCGCATCCAGTATGAATGAAGGTGAAGCTCCTGCAATTCATCCCCTTGGTGATCCTAATCAAAACACCACAGACAAGGTCAAATCTTCCGGATCAGAGAATGTTGTGCCTTAATTCTAGCCTTTACCATAAAGACCCTAATCTCCCCATACCTCGGCTGAACTAATGTCTCGAGAAGTCACCAACGAAGTAGTGGATTAGCCGTCTAAGAGACATATCCTCAAGCTAGTGGTTCATTGATATCCGATGAAAGACACTCGCTGAACCCATATAGAATAGAGATAACCTTGTGCCAGTTCAACTCATTCATAAGGTTGAAGAACGAATATACATTTTAGAATAGAATCAAACACAGATTGAAAATAGAACAGTAGTACTTTTATTAATCCATAAAACTCAGCAGAGCTCCTACTCTTAACCTAGGAGGTTTAGTGACTCATACGGATAGAAAAATACAATGGTAAACATGAAAGTGGGCAAGAGTCTCTAACAAGGATGAACTCTTGTCTATACATACTAATCTAATAACTAAGGATTACAGAAATATGATAGGCTTAGGCTGGTAGTACAAAAATCCACTTCTGGGGTCTACTTGGTGAGTGTTTGGGCTGAGGTTTGGGCTGAGATTTAGTGTCTCCCATGTGCTAGGACTCCTTAGGGGCATTGGAAGCTGGCTAAGGGCCCCCTTTTGGGCATTGGACGCTAGTCACCTCCTTGTGGGCGTTGGACGCCAGGACTGGGGTAGTTGGCTGGCGTTGAACGCTAGTTTTGGGCCTTCAATTCTGAAGCAAATAATAAACTATTATATATTTCTAAAAATTTCTGGATGTTAGCTTTCCACAGCAATTGAGAATGCTCCATTTGGACATCTGTAGCTCCAGAAAAGCTTTTTTGAGTATACGGAGGTCAGATCCTTACAGCATCTGTAGTGCTTTCTCTGTCTCTGAATCAGACTTTTGCTCTAGCTCCTCAATTTTAGCCAAAAAATATCTGAAATTGCATAAAAACACACAAACTGAAAGTTGAATCCAAAAATATAAATTATACACTAAAACCTATGAAAACATAATAAAACTTAAATAAAACATGCTAAAAACTTTATAAAAAATGATGCCAAAAAGCGTATAAAATATCCGCTCATCAATTGTGACCTAGGATTTTCAAAAGATTCAATTGGTGATTAATTTGGATCCCAATTAGCGTTTGCCATCCCAGCATTATGGTGTGTCGGATCAGCATTTTTCGTTCATTATGATGTCACGGTTTTAGGTTCGGGTATTTTTTCAAATTTTAAAATCTGTCGAGGGATTATTTTGTCAATAACAAATATCAGGTACCATTTTGTCAGTGGCAAAATCTTTCAGGTACTGATTTGGTACTTACCTCTTCCATATATTATCAAACATCCAATATCAAGCGTTTTTCTTCCTTGGTGCTTTAAATCTCGAAGTTGGAACAAACTTCATGAAACTGGCCAACCTAAAAGTTATTGCTGCACTTGCTCCTTGCAGGAGATAATCACTAATAGAGATTGGTGGAGGTGAGACCTTCCTTTTGGTTGACAATTAATATGGTCTTAGTAATGGTGGTGGTGCCTATATAGTTTGGATTAGTGTGAAGAAGGAGCTATGACAAAAAAAATAGTAACAAATTAGATTAAAAAATTTTACCATATATTCCACCATAGTTTGGTTGAGATAAATCAATATCTGTACTTTGGGATGCAACCATTGATGTTGGAAGATTTCTAAGACAGTAACATCAATAGGAGGAGTCTGAACAGCTTGTGGTGTCTCAGTGTAGTGTTGCGTGCTTTAGCTCTAAGTGCACTCCTAATAGCAATAGCCTTGGACTTGGCAACATCAGGAACCCTATGAACCCTCTTCTTTGTATATCCTATCTTGGTTTGACCTTTTACTATACAATGTCTGCATGTGAATGACTTCAAGTGTCTCTTTAGACAAACACTTGCCTTAGCTTTCTTATTTCCAGAATTACCCTCGTGAGCATCCTTCCTTCTTTTGGTTGAGTTTTTCTGGTTTTCTTTTAATGTTAATAGGTTGTGACTGATTATACGTTGATTTTTCACACAGAGATTGGCCTAGAAGATGATTGATGTGATGTGCATAGCTCTTGTTATATGACTTCATTGGGATTAATGGGTGTAGGAATCCTCAAGTCTCTTATTCACACTTGCAAGCGTAGCACAAGTATGAGCACAGGAAATGCCTACAATTAATTAATCAATTACAGATCAAGCCAGATAATAATTTAAATAAATCAAAAAAATATTAAAAGTGAAAATGAATATGTTGTAAAAGTAAAAGAGATCACCTATTAACATTTAGAACTGACAAGTGCATAGTTTTTTGTCTAGATCTACAACCATGTTTGTTGGGTGTCCATGCACCTCAAACTTTTCATACCTTCATCTCCAGTCTATATAGGGATCCAATTCTTTGATTCTTTCCTAACTTTTTTCAATCAACTCTGAATTATAGTGGTGTGCGAAATTAGAACTCATACAACTTCATCGGCAAGTGCACCGGGTCGACCAATTAATACCTTAGGTGAGTGAGGGTCGATCCCACGAGAATTGTTAGATTGAGCAAGCAATAGTTATCTTGCTGGACTTAGTCAAGCAAAAAGTAAAGAGATTAGTTATTGAAAGCGCATAAAACAAAATAATAAAGAAAAGAAATTAAAGAATGGTGTAAAATCAATATAAGAAAACAGTTATGGTCTCGGAGATGTTTATCTTTCCGGATTAATACTTCTTACTTATGTGTGATCATTTTATACCCTTTTTCATAGCATTTTCATAGTGTTTTTAGTTAGATTTCAGTAATTTTTACCACGTTTTAGTGCAAAATTCTTCTTTTGGATGCTACTTTAAGTTTTTGTGTTATATCTATGATTTTAGGTAATTTTTGGGTAAATTTGGTAGAATCTTGTTCAGAGGCGAAGAAAGGATAGCAGATGATGTCAATCCTGACCTCCTTGCATTTCAATGAACATATCTTGAGCTACAGAGGTCCAATTGACGCGGTCTCAATGGCATTAGAAAGATAACTTTCAGAGCCTTCTCACAATATATGATAGTCTATACTCCTCTTCCAGAATGACTGCCAAAAATGGCGTTAAACGCCAAGCTTGGGCGTTTAACACCCAAGAAGGACTGGCCTCCCAAGTTGAACGCCCAAAACTAGTGTTCAACGCCAGCCAAGAAGCAGAGACTAACGTTCAATGCCCAGTATCTAAGTTGAACACCAGGCATAAGCCCAAACACTCACCAAGTGGGTTCCAAAATGGGTTTTAGCACTCTTTAACTTATTTTATCTTATCCTTGTAACTTTTAATTTTAAATTAACATGTTTTAGGTTTAGCTTTTTCTATTTAAAGAGGAGACCACTTAGGAATAAAACACGCCTCCCAAGAAGGGAGGATTAGACATATTACTTCAGATCTTCTTTTAGTTTTCTCTGAAAAGTATGAGTTACTAAACCTCCTGGTTAAGGTTAGAAGCTCTACTTATTCCTATGGATTAATATTATTACTCTTCTCTTTTAATTAATTTTTGAGTCAATTCTAAGGTGTTGTTTTCGTTCTTAATCCTATGAATCTGGGGTGAAATGGAAGTATGATCCCTGATTCTACATGAACTCTTTGTGAATTTTGACCTAGGTCGCTTGAGCTACAACTTGAAAACACTCCTCCTAAATTGAGGGTTACCTACGGCTGATTGGGATATGTGACATGAAATCCTATCAGTTTTAGGTAACTAAGGTTTTTGTGGCGCTAAACTTGAATGCTGATCTTCAGCCTCGTTCAAATTGAATGACCACTGACCCTAGCTTTTGATGAGAATCAGAGGAGATTAAATTGCCAAGGAATTAGGGTTTAATCATTTACAGTTTGTCATAGAATGAATCATTCATTGTCAAAATAGTCAGTAAAAAGTATTAATCCAGAGGTATTACTTGGACCACCCAGTGCACTTGTCGGTGAAGTTGTTCGATGTCTAATTTCGCGCACCAAGTTTTTGGCATCGTTGCCAGGAATATTTTGTGATTGACAAACTACCAGTTATCTTGTTACTTAGATCAGGTACCTTTATCAAGTTTTTGACCATGTATTTCCTTTTGAGTTTATAATTTTGAATTTTACCTATTTCTCTATTCTTTCAAAAATTTTCATTATTAATTTTCCTTTATTTTTAAATTTTAAATTTGGTGTCTTTTTAGTGTTTTTCTTCCTTTTTTATTTATTTCAAAAAATTCAAAAAATTTCTTCCTCTTGAATTTTTGGAAACTTTTACGTCTATATCTTACTTTAATTTAATTTTAAATTTTAAGTTTAATGTTTCTTTTTATCTTGGTTTATTTTCTTGTAATTTCGAATTTTTGTTATCTTCTTTTTAGTTAATTTCAATTTTTTAATTTAGGTGATCCTTTAGTGATTTTCTTTTTCGTTTAATTAATTTACTTTTTAATTCTTGAATTCTATCTTGTTTATCTTTCTTAATTTTTGAAATCTGGTCTTATTTATCTTTTCTTTATTTTTGAAACTTTGTTCCAAGTTATTTTATCTTTATTTAATTTCAAATTTTAAAGTTTGGTGTTCTCTTTTCTTTCCTTTTGAATTTGAAAAAAAAAATTTAAAAACCATTTCTTTTGAGTTTTCAAAAATTAATTCTTGCATCTTTATCTTATCTTGATTTCAAATTTAAGTTTGGTGTCTCGTTAAGTGATCTTTTTGTTTAATTTAATTTTGTTTTTCATATCTTGTTTATCTTCCTTAATTTTTGATCTTTATATTATTTATCTTTTTCTTGATTTTCAAATTTAGTTATCTTATCTTATTTTCATTTAAATTCAAATTTTAAGTTTGGTGTTTCTTTAGTTTTTCTTTCTTTCATTTTGACTTTAAAAATCTTTTCTCTTTTCCTTATAATTTTCAAAAAATTTTTAAATTAAATCTTTCAAATCTTTTTAGTTACTTTGTTGCTTTATCTTGTTTCATTTTAAGTTTGGTATCTCTTTAATTTTTCTTTTTCTTTCTTTTTGAATTTCAAAATTTTTTAAACCCCTTTCTTTCTAATTTTTAAAAAAACATTTTTTTCAAAATTTCTAGTTATTTTTTTTTGAATTAGTATTTTATTTTTTCATTTATTTTTAAAATTCTAAAACAAATTAATATTTTTGTTCTTTCTTCCTTACTTTTCTGTTTACCACCTAGTGCGTTTAATTTTATTTGGTGTTTTGTGTTGAAGAACAGTCATGGAGAGGGATTCCATGGGCTCCTACTCATATCCAATGAGTGATTCAAATTACTATGGATGGAGGAATTATCTAGACTTTGATTAGAAAAGCCAAGACCAAGGAAACTTCGGTGCTTTATATTCCGCATATCAAGAACCATCATCTTTTGATCTTGCTTGCCAAGAACTGGAGGAAATAATAGATAAAATTTTGCAAAAATTTCCATCCTCATTCCCTCCTCACTCATATCAAGAATCACCATCTCCATATTCATACCAAGAACTACCACCTCTCTATCCATACCAAGAACCATGCTCCTTACTCATATCAAGAGCCACCATCTCATTATTCATATCAAGAATCATCATTTCCTTATTCAGAACTATCAGCTTTAAAGCTTACCATAAAAGAATTAGGGAATACTACTCAAAGTTGCATACATGATATGAAAATGAGCGTTAAGAATATAGAGGGGGCATGTGAAGAGGATTACTAAGCATTGGCAGAGAAACAAGAAAACTCCCTTGCAAGAGAAGTGATAAACCACAATTTTATGGTTTATTTTGTATTGAATTGAGTGGATTTAATCAATTATTCTCACACTTATTTATGTAAATTGCATATTTTTAAGTTTCCTTCCTAATTTTGTGCTATGATTGAAAACATGCTTCCTAGGCCTTAAAATTGCTAATTTTTAATCCTCTTTTATTACCATTGGATGCCGTGATATGTGCGTTAAGTGATTACAGGATTTATAGAGCAAGAATGGCTTAGAGGATGGAAAGGAAGCATGCAAAAGTGGAAGGAACACAAGAAGTTGAAGTTTTGAGAAGCTGGCCTTGACACGCACGCATGAATGATGCGTACGCGTGACCGGTGTAACAGACAAATAACGCGTACACGTGACCAGGAGCATCTTCCAACGACGCGTACTAACCCGTACACGTGACGAGCATCACGTGCTGCAATTAACAGAATTCGATGGGGGTGATTTCTGGGCTGATTTGAATTGATTGGATTTAATCAATTATTCTCACACTTATTCATGTAAAATGCAAACTAGAGGCTGGGGAGTGGAGCTGATCAATCATTCACTTTTCATTCATTCACACTTTAGGTTTTAGATGTAGGTTTCTAGAGAGAGAGGCTCTCTCCTCTCTCTAGGTTTTAGGATTTAGTCTTATTTCTTTTTAGTTTTAGAATTTTATCTTGCTCTAATTTAGTTTTCTTCTACCTTTTATTGTTCTAGCACTTTAATTATCTACTTCTCTTATTGATTCCTTTATTTTGGCCATTTAGTTTATGAACTCTTGTATTACTTTCAATTTCCTTTTTAATACAATTTTATGTTTCCATGTCTTTTTTATGTTTGCATTGGTTTCTTTTATTGCTTTCTTGCTTATGTTAGTTATAGCTTTTATTAATTCTTAAATTTTGTTATGTTTCTATTTATTGCATTCTATGTGTTTGATGAAATGTCTCTTTTAGCTATAGAGTAGATTTTTCTATTCTTGGCTTGGGTTGGTAACTTGGGTGACCGTGAGTTCCTAATGGCCAAGTGATTTGATGGTTGATGTCCATTGTGTAAGACCCAGAACTTCAGAAAAACTTATTATGAGCCGATTTCAAATTTATTTATTTATTAGAGATTTTATTTTCAGAAATTATTTCATTGAGAATAATTAAATCGACTTTTGATAATTAAAATGAAGATTTTACTTAGTTTCATAATTATTGAGTTATTTTTTATATTTAAATATAACGTTAGTAGTTATAAATAATAACAATTTTATATGATTTGGACTAAATAATTAATATTTTAAAATATTAATACTGATGTTTCGAAAATAAAGAAATTAATTATATTATCTCTAATTCTTGGATTTGAACATTTTATTGAAAATAATTTATAAAATTGATGAACAAATAGTATTTTTATACATAATTATTGTTGGATTAAAATTTATTTCTAATTACTATATTATCCCTATTTTTATTTGAAATGACAAAACTACCCTTAAACCTAATTTTACCTAAACCCTAATTTTAACATAACAAACCCTCACCCAAACCCTTTAGCCGCCACCCCAACCCCCCATCAGCAACGCACACTAACAACACAGCAGCAGCTGCTGCAAAGTAAAAGAAAGACAAGGAGAAGAGGGAAACGGGAAAGGGAGATCCGGAGGGAGGAAGGGCGTTGCCACCACGCCTCGCCGCCACAACACCACGCCTCGCCGTCGAACCCATCCCGCTGTTGCCGCCAACGCCGACGAAGATAGAAGGCTCGCGAGTGAGAGGGTCGTGGGCTTGGAGCTGCCGTCGCGGAGAAGAGGCATCGGAGAGAGAGAGCTTGTGGCTCGTTGCCGCTGTCCCTGAAGCCTTGAGCCGCGTCACTGTCACCGAAAGGAAGGGAGAAAACGCGAGCTGGAGGAACTGTGTCTAGTCGCCGCTGTTGTGGCAATAACTGCCACCGTTCCATCATCGCCGTCAACGAGGTTTCGCTAGGAGAGAGGAGACGCACGAGGAGGGAGCCAGAATCGTGACCAGTCACTGTCGGACCTTATTCCGCCGCTGCTGCTTGCCGTTCTGAGCTATCGCACCGCCGCTGCCGCCATTGGAGTTGCCAGGAAGAGGAGTGATAAATCACTATTTTAAGGTTTATCTTGTACTCAATTAAGTGGATTTTATCAACCTTTCATACACTTATTCATACTAATTGCATGAGTTTACGTTTTCCTTCCGAATTTTGTGCTATGATTAAAAACATGCTTCTTTGACCTTATATTCGCTAATATTAATCCTCTCTTGTTACCATTAAATACCGTGATATGTGTGTCAAGTGATTTCAGGGATTACAGGGCATGAATGGCTCAGAGGATGGAAAGGAAGCATGCTAAAGTGGAAGGAATACAAGAAGTTGAAGAAATTGCTAAGCTGTCCAGCCTGACCCTCTAGCACTACAACGACTTTAACTTGAGCCACAATGGTCCAAATGACGCGGTTCCAGTTGCGTTGAAACGCTAACGTCTGGGGCTTCGATTTGATATATAATTTGCTATAGTGGCCATACCGATAGGCAACGCAAAAGTGCGCTCCGCGCAGACGCGTCGCATCTGTGAAAATCAGCGTGGCAGAATTCGTTTCCAGCAAATCCTGGGCTATTTCCGGCCCAGTTTCAAGCTCAGAAAACACAGATTAAAGGCTGCAAGGTGGAGGAATGAAGGGAACACTTCAGATCAGACTCGTAACACATTTTTCATAATTTAGATGTAGTTTTTAGTGAGAGAGGTTCTCTCCTCTCTCTTAGGATTATGATTAGGATTTTTAGAAATTAGAAATATTTCTTCTTCATCTCAGGTTCAATGTTCTTATTTATTTATTTATTTTCTCTTTTATTTGTTTAATGACCATTCATGTTATGATTTTCTTTGGTTAATATAATTTGAGGTATTTTCAGATCTATGATTTGTTTCTTTTATTTATGATATAAATAATTTAGATTTTTCTACCTTTTGGCTCTAGTTGATTGATTGGTGACTCTTGAGTTATCAAACTCATTGTTGACTGAAAATTGGAATTCTTCAAGAATTAATTCGAGTTCCACTAACTCTAGCCTTTCCCAAGGAAAGACTAGGACTTGAGGAATTAAAATTAATTCATCCACTTAACTTACCTTCATAGTTAGAGGTTGACTTAATGGGAGAAAAATCTAATTCTCATCACAATTGATAAGGATAACTGGGATAGGACTTCCAGTTCTCATACCTTGCCAAGAGCTTTACTAGTTATTATTTTGATGACTTGTTCAACCCTTTTGAAAACTCCAAAATATACCTTTGCATAACCAATAATAAGAACATACCTCTCTGCAATTCCTTGAGAAGACGATCTGAGGTTTAAATACTTCGGTTATCAATTTTAAAGGGGTGTGTTACTTGTGACAACCAAAACGTTTGTAAGAATGGACTTTTGTTGGTTTAGAAGCTATACTTGCAACAGTAATTTATTTTGAATTCTAGACCACGCAAAAGTTCTCTCTTCAAAATGGCGCCGTTGCCGGGGAATTGCAAACGTGTGCCTTATTATTGGTTATTGTAAATATTTTTCAAAAAAAAATTTCAGATTTTTATTTTTAAATTTTTATCTTATCTTATCTTATTTCAAAATCAAATTTCAAATTTCAAATCTTTTTTTTCAAAAAAAAAATCATATCTTTTTCAAAATCTTATCTTATTTTTTCAAAAATCATATCTTTTTCAAAAATATTTTCTTATCTTTTTCAAAAATAATATTTTTTTTAAATATTTTCTTTTTGTTAGTTTTTTATTTTATTTTCTCTTACTACTATGAGCTCTCACCCCTTTGGCTATGAGTCTGGTTACAACTATGTTGCAGGAAGAGGAAGCTATAACAGGAATATGCATCAAGGTCAAAGCAATCAAAGATGGACGGAGCCAAGAGGATCTGATCAACCCTTTAGGCAACAATACCTTCCAAGATATCATGGACAAAGACCATTCCACAATGCATACCAAAATGATAGATATGGTGGACCTCCTTGTAGTTACCAATAAGCTCCACCCTATGCTTATGAACCACCTCCACAACATACCTTTGAACCACCAGACTCGCAAGCCCCTTACCACTAAACACCTCCATATGACCCTAACATATATCCACCATACCAACCACCTTATGAACCGTATGAACCATATATAGAACCACCCCAATTCCACCCCAATTACTCCCAAGAACCACCACCTCAATATACACCATCTCTATATCCATCAATCCAAGAGCACTCTGATCCTACTTATGATAGCTGAGCACAACAAGAATCAACGGATCGTCTCAAGAAAATAGTGGATCAATTTCACGCAACCCTTCATCAATTGAATCAAGCGATAAATCAATTAGCTTCCCGACATTTGGACACTCAAGGAACCCCCATGGCTTCATGTGGACAATCTAATGAAGAACGTAGCATGAAGGAGACATTAGAAACTCCGGTGGACAGTAAGGAGCATGAATTTGTACTGGAGCAAGTGAAGGAAGCCAGAATTATTGAAGAAGAAGAAGTGGTTGAAGACTTAAGAGATGCTGAACCTCCATTGGAAAGTCCATTCATAAAGCCTCCTTCCAAGATGTTTGAAATTAATGTTGAGGAGGGTGTACAACCTCCAAGGCATGTCATGGTTGAAGACTTGGAAGAGGTTGATCAAGAGATAGAGTCTAAGGAAGAAGAAGCACATCCTCCCATGCCCTTGATGAGCAATGAAGAAGAGATTAAATTAGAAGAAAGCTACCAAGAGGAAGAGGTTGATATTGAAGAAACTTGCAAAGAGGTGGTAGTTGTCAAAGAAGAACACAAAGGAGTGGAGCTTGTAAGTTCATTAGAAACCCCTCCCCCTAAGTTGCCATCATCCTTCACAACATTCAAGTTGGTAAAATTCATATCCCTTAGCTTTCTAATTCCACTTGAATATGGGCTACTAGAGACAGATGGTCAACTTAGAGCTCTTTGTGGCATTAAGAGTAAGAGGAAGATGGTCAGTGGTAAGAATTATCATGCAAGGTTCATTATGGTTGGAATGCAAAGGTTGGTGTAAAGCTCAAGTGAATAGGTCTAGGATGTTATTTGGCCTTTTCAGTGAGAATTCAGACTGCTTGCCACCCGATTTGAACAATATTGCTCAACAAGAAGACGGGTGCAAAAGCAAGGTTTGGGACCCCGGAATTCATTCCAACAATCAGCACTTGTGGGGCCTTATCACTTGCTTTAACCTACTTGAAGGCTCTTTACGCCTAATTTGGGATCCCGAAGGCTACTGGAATTCCAAACATTGGTGGAGATTCCTGGATCAATGCAAGCATAAGCCGCCATGACAAAGAGCTCGCCAATGTCCAACTTAAGGACTTTAACTAAAAGTGCTAGGTGGGAGACAACCCACCATGGTATGATTGTCCCTTTTTTAATTTTAATTCTAGTCTGTTTGATTTGTTTTTGAGTTCTGATTAAACCTGGAATCATGCATAGAATTCATATTAAGCATTGCATTCTGCATACTGCAAAAAAAATGCACGCGACGCGTCCGCGTCACAAGTGCGTGGGGAAGAAATAAGATTGAACAGAGAGTCACGCGAAAGTGTGGCTGGAGGCGTGCCTTTGGCACAAGTTTATCCACACGACCGCATCGCCTACGCGCCCGCGTCATGTGGGAAAAATGCCTCCCACGCGTCCGCGTCACCCACGCGAACGCGTGCCCTGTAAATCGACGTAAAAAAGGTGTATGGCCGAAAGTTGAGCTGGATCGTGGCTGGACTCGTGCTAAAAACACAAGCCCTACCACGCGTACACGTGCCCCATGCGTCCGCGCCATTTTCATAGTTTGGCCCTTCACGCGATCGCGTCAACCACGTGAACACGTCACCCTAAAAAAATTGGCAAAATGCCTTTCTCACAGAGAGTTATGTGAGCGCGAGGCTGTCCTCGCGCCACTTGCATGAATCATGTCACGCGTCCGCGTGACCGACGCGTGCGCGTCACCTCATTTACGCGCTATTCGCATGAGCGCGTGCCCCACGCGCTTGCGTCGCCTGCGCCGCACAGCTTATCCAAAACAGCCAAATATGTTATCTTTTCTTCCCCAAATCTAAATCTTTTCTTTCCTTTCTTATTTCTTTCTTCCTTCCTTTCTTTTTTCTTTCTTTTTCAGTGTTAGAAATTTATTTGGGTCATTATTTTCCATATTTTTCTTGTGAATTATTTAGGAATTATTTTGACAATTATATATTACTTTTTATAGGGTTGCTTGCATGTTCAATTTAATACTTTCAATAACTTATTTCCCATGCACGCTATGTGTTTGTGAAAAGGTTTGTATGGCATCATGCACTACTTTTATACTATCCTACTACTTTAATGCCTGTTTTTCACAAAACCCCTTTTATATTTTATTAATTAAATATAATTGTTATTACAAACATATTGTTAGTTTGAAAAACTTGGTAATCTAACTTGGACATTTAATGCTTGATCTATGCTACTCATGCCTTTGCCAGCATGCCATTAAACATCTTGCATTTAATTGTCATCACATGCACTTGCTATATTTCCATTAATGACTTTTCACATGTAGTCATGATCATGTGTTAACGTCATTCTTCTTTACTGTGCATTGATTACCACCTTTCCCGTTCTCTTCCTTGCTCTAACCCTTCAATTTAAAAAGTTACATTTTTTTTCCTTTTTAGGATGGCCACCAAGAAAGGAAAAGAGAAAGCTACTTCCAAACCATCAGCAAGGGAAGGAACAAAAAGAGTACTAGCTGAGGAACCACAACCCCCATCCACCTACACATCTTAGCATGCACCGAGGACGGTGCAATCTTTAAGTGTGGGGAGGTCGATACCGATCTCCATGGGGTTAGTTAATTCCTTCCCAATATCAATGTTTTATTTTCTTTGTTTGTTCATTGTTGCATTGCATAATAGATTGCATGTGTAGTTGATTGTTTGCATTTAAATACTACTTGGTTGAAAAATAATAAGTTTTTTTCTAGGACCCTATTTTTGAAAAATTTCACTAATTTAAATTAAAAATTAAAAACTTTCTATGTGTTAAATTTGTTTGAAGATTGTAAATTGGAACATGTTTTTTTGAGCTAAAGAACACACAACCCGTGAGATTTTAAGCTTGATTGTATGGTTACATTATTTAACCATAATATTTTATTCTTGTGTGTTTCCTTCTCTATGATTGTAATCTTTACTTTGTTTCAGTCTATATGTCCAATATAGAATGTAGATACATACCTGCATATGATTGAGGCCATTATTTGAATTTTTTCTCACTTATTCCAAATAAGCCTACCTTTTACATCACCCTTGTTAGCCCCCTTGAGCCTTTTAATTTCCTTCTATTCTATAATCACATTACTAGCCTTAAGCAGAAAAACAAATTAAAAATCCCAAGTTGAATCCTTGGTTAGTTTAAGATAGAAATTGTGTATCAACTAAGTGTGGGGAAATTTATGGGAACATAGGATGATAGGAAAAAGGTATTAAAGTGAATAAATTATTTAAAATTTGGGAGCATGCTCATGTAAAATCAAATTAATTAAAACGCCATGTGCATTGATATATTATTCTTATATTTCAAAAAAAAAGAAAAAAAGAAAAAAAAGAAAAAAAGAAAAAAAATTTTAATTAAATAAGGGGACAGAAATTACCCCAATGCAAAAAGAAAATATCAATGCACATGGGATAAAATCAAAAATAAAATTGGTGCATGAATATGTAACACACAAGTGAGAAAATTGGGTAGCTAGGCAAGATTTCTAGATTATATAGAGTATGTATATGTTAGGTGACATCTTAGACTAATCAAAGGTTCAATTATTAGCTCACTTAGCCTTATATATATACCCTTACCCTTACCTTAGCCCCATTACAACCTTGAAAAATACCTCATGATGTTTGTATGTATACATTAAATATTTGTTGATTGGTTAGATCAAGAACAAAGTTTAGAAAGCATGATTAGAGAAGAATAGAGTGATTACCCAATACACTAGAGAGACTAGAGTGATATACACTACCAGTGAGGGTTCAATGCTTGATTCTATGTTCCCTGCTTTCATAAGCTATCTTCTTACAAGTTTACTTGTCTTTTATTGTGTAATTTGAATTAGTGAAATTTGATTCATATTTGTCTTGGAGAACTTATTTACTTTTAACCAAGTAGGTAGAAACATTTTGCATGTAGTTGCATTCACATAGGTAGGTTGCATTGCATACTCTCTATCATTCCTCTTCACTTCTTTATAGCTTCTTTTGAGCTTAGCATGAGGACATGCTAATGTTTAAGTGTGGGGAGGTTGATAAACTACTATTTTATGGTTTATCTTGTGCTCAATTAAGTGGATTTTATCAACCTTTCATACACTTATTCATACTAATTGCATGAGTTTATGTTTTCCTTCCAGATTTTGTGCTATGATTGAAAACATGCTTTTTTGACCTTATATTCGCTAATATTAATCCTCTCTTGTTACCATTAGATGCCGTGGTATGTGTGTTAAGTGATTTCAGGGATTACAGGGCATGAATGGCTCAGAGGATGGAAAGGAAGCATGCAAAAGTGGAAGGAATACAAGAAGTTGAAGAAATTGCTAAGCTGTCCAGCTTGACCCTCTCGCACTAAAACAATCATAACTTGAGCTACAGAAGTCCAAATGATGTGGTTTTTGTTGTATTGAAAAACTAACGTCCGGGGCTTCGATTTGATATATAATTTGCTATAGTGACCGTACAGATAGGCGACGCGAACGCACGCTCCATGCGGACGCGTCGCATCTGCGAAAATCAGCGTGGCAGAATTCGTTTCCAGCGAATCCTAGGCTATTTCCGGCCCAGTTTCAAGCTCAGAAAACATAGATTAAAGGCTGCAAAGTGGAGGAATGAAGGAAACACTTTAGATCAGACTCGTAACACATTTTTCATAATTTAGATGTAGTTTTTAGTGAGAGAGGTTCTCTCCTCTCTCTTAGGATTAGGATTAGGATTTTTAGAAATTAGGAATATTTCTTCTTCATCTCAGGTTCAATGTTCTTATTTATTTATTTATTTTCTCTTTTATTTGTTTAATGACCATTCATGTTATGATTTTCTTTGGTTAATATAATTTGAGGTATTTTCAGATCTATGATTTGTTTCTTTTATTTATGATATAAATAATTTAGATTTTTCTACCTTTTGGCTCTGGTTGATTGATTGGTGACTCTTGAGTTATCAAACTCATTGTTGACTGAAAATTAGAATTCTTCAAGAATTAATTCGAGTTCCACTAACTCTAGCCTTTCCCAAGGAAAGACTAGGACTTGAGAAATTAAAATTAATTCATCCACTTAACTTACCTTCATAGTTAGAGGTTGACTTAGTGGGAGAAAAATCCAATTTTCATCACAATTGATAAGGATAACTAGGATAGGACTTCCAGTTCTCATACCTTGCCATGAGCTTTACTAGTTATTATTTTGACGACTTGTTATTTTACATTACTTGTTCAACCCTTTTGAAAACCCCAAAATATACCTTTGCATAACCAATAATAAGAACATACCTCCCTGCAATTTCTTGAGAAGACGACCCGAGGTTTAAATACATCGGTTATCAATTTTAAAGGGGTTTGTTACTTGTGACAACCAAAACGTTTGTAAAAAGGGATCTTTGTTGGTTTAGAAGCTATACTTGCAACGGAAATTTATTTTGAATTCTAGACCATGCAAAAGTTCTCTCTTCAAGGAGCTTGAATGGGAGAGAGAGGACAGGAAGGATTGCTACCGTCCTGGTCACCGGGTATAGCACGGGTGTTGCCAAAGCCACCGCTGGGGCTGTCACTGCTTGATTCAGTCATTCCTTCTTAGTTTCGGTAAGTGTTTTCATTTTGAAAGCCCTTTGGTTATTATTCTGTTATCTTACGCTAAGTTTTTTCGGCATTAATTGCTATAAGATTATGTTTTGGTTATTATATGTTGCGATTAGAGTTGTTGTAGTTACTGTGAAAGTGGTTTGGAGCTGAGGTTGCGGTTGTCGTTGATTGCAGGCTGAGAGAATAGAGTTCTATTTACGCTTTTGCATTTTGGATTCGACGATTCGAGGTAGGGGAACTTTCAGAAAACTTTCCTTTATGAATTGGAATTGTTATGTATGGATATTGATGTGAGAAAATGTACCTTTGAGTGATTATCCTGGATGAATATGAATGCTTGTTTGGCTGGATTATTGTTCGGTTTTGTGAAACGGACTGTTCTTAAAATGCTTCTTTAAAGTTGTTTTGTAAAAGCTTTGAAATCGAGTTTATCCTATTGAAAATTAATTTGAGTTTGAATTGGTGTTCTTGAAATCTGAAAATGATGTACCTTTGGAACCAACTTGATTTTGAACTGATTTGGTTTTGAACCCATTGAATAGGGTTGCCGAATGGTGTAGTTGGGACCCGGAAAGGGTAGCAAGGTCCATGTTTTAAGGGAGATGCTGCTGAAATTCCTATAAAATCCCAGTCTTATGAATTTAAGGCCTATTTACTATTTTATTTGGAGAATTGTGAATTTAATACTTTTATTATCTTTACTTGAATCATTTATGAAAGCGATGAAATTATGATTTAAAAAGAATTATTGAAAAGAGAATTATGACTTTGCGTTGTTTCTTAAGGAAAGTAGTTGTACTTTTGGGTGCAAGACATTCAGGGGAAACTTATGTTTTAAGCTGTTTTAAAGGTGAAAGGGTTTATGTTTTAGAAATTAAGTTGAGGAGTTCTATTGGAGGAGTTTTAGTTGTTTTAGAAGAACTTGAATCTTGATTGATAAACCGTATTTTTACGACGTTTCGGGAAAAGTTTAAAGTAATCCTTTAAAGTTTTGGTTTAGAAATACTAAAATGATTTTTGAGCCGTTGGAAATGCTTCAGATTTTGAAATTGTGGTTGGAGTAATTGATTTCATAGCTTAGCTTGGCTTAGATTTTATTCTTATTGCTCAAATCAGGAAGCCAAGGTCTTAAATATTTTAAATGAATTTGAGGAAATGAGTTATGTTATTCTCCCTTAAAGACTTGAGACTCTGCTGAGAAACCTTTGTCACCAAATTCTGTTTAAGGATGAATGATTTTGAGTCTCTGAGAAAAGACTTTTGATTTGGTGTGGTTTTTGAAATGTTATGGAAAGATGTTGAGGAAAGTTACTTTGTTTTAAAAAGAGAAATTTACGTTTGAGGAAAAGTGGCTTGTGAGCCTGTAATAATTTGAGAAATGAGGAGTTTAAAGCTAAGGCTGGAAGGAATTGATTTTGATTTCAAAGAAAAGAGATTTGAGAAAAAGTGATTTATGGCTTGAATGATGATTTTATGAGTTTGATGATGTTGGATGGTGGAAGTGCTGTTAAGTTATGAGCCGGGATGGATGTATATGCTAATGAATTATGGCTGATTGTGGAATATGTTATGAGCCGGATGGCTGAGTATGAATATGGATGATTTTTTAGTTGATAAATTGATTGTTGCACTTCCAATTATCTGAGATACGAGTTTCCCTGTGTAAAAGTAGTGGCTAGCCACCACGTGCTCCAGGTGGAGACTCGATACTCTGCTGACCCTATGTCGTAAGTGTGGCCGAACATTGTGAAAGTTCCGGATGAGCTCACCCCCGTGGATAAACATCAGTGTGAGTGTTGTGTATATGTATTGATGATTATGATTGAGAATAACTCGAGTTGGGGATGCATGACAGAGGGACAGTCCAATGGTTAGCTACCAGGACATGTCGTGTTGGCTTTATAACTGACAGATGAGACTTATCATCCACTAGGACAGACATTCATCATATGCATCTAAGTGACATTGTTTGGGTGTGCATATTGTACTTGGTTTGCCTTTATGATTAATTGTGGTTAACTGCTAATTGTTCTACTTAAAGTAACTATTTGTTTGCTACTGAAACTCTGTTGGGTTGTGGTGATTGATTGTTATTTGGATTGTTTGGGTCTAGGGCCGTGGTTGATCATGAGGTGGGCCTAAGGCCATGTTTCGTTTTTGTTTCTGGTTTAGAAAAGGATGAAAAACTAAACTGATTCATCATAGACTTAATGAACTTATGCTTGGAGCAGGTTGGTCATTCATACTGTCTAGGAAAAGCCTTTTGAAAGGCTTTTGAAATTTTTCAAGAAATAACAGTTTCCTCTTTCAGAAAAGATTTTAGGTTTTTAATGGTAAATCATCGGGTTTTGAAACTATGCATAAGGCTGTTATTAATCACTATAAAGGTTTTAATTTCACGTATCCTATTATAGTAATTCTCAAAAACCCTCTATGGAGAACCCTTTCGAGGATAATGTTCTCACCCCCTACAGGTTTTTTCTCTTTCTAGGTTATGGACGACGAGGTTCGGAAAGGCTTATTTCTTTCTGTTTAGAAAATATTTTGGATTGTTTCAGTATTTATGTTTTCCCTCGCCTTTATCTTTATACATTCTGTAAGAGGGATAAGAATTTTATTAGTTCATGCTTGTAAAATTATTAATATGTATATATATGTATCCTTTGTAAGTTTTGATATTAGTATGGATGTATGTTTTGAAAAATTCAGTTTAAGTTTTAAACAGGCTCATTTTTTAATATTAAATATTTTAAGAGTTGTCGTAATACCCGAGCTATCAGAGTAGCGCAGCTGGAAGCGTGATATTTTGATAGTTAGGGTTAGTGGTGTTCAAAACTGATCCAATCGGAATAAAACCGACCAACCGAACTAAAACAACCGATAACCGAACAAACTGAAAACTGAAAAAACCGAAAAATGAGATTTTGCAGTTTTTTGAGGTCGGTTCGGTTTTTGGTTCTGATAAGGAAAACCTTAATCGAACTGAACTGAACCAATTTTTTTTAAAAAACCCTAAATTAAATAAACCCCCAAAGGCCCAAATGACAGCCGCAGCAACAACATAACCTTAACTTCTTTCCCCTTTGCCTCCAATCCTCTCAACTCTTAGCACCTTTTGCCCTCTCCCTTCCTCGTCCTCCCTCCGCTTTGCGCCTTGGCCATTGTTGCCGGCCTACCGCTAGACAGCACCAACCCTGACTTGCGTCCCACGGCGTTGTTCTCTTCCTCTCACTTCCTCGTAGCACCGCTCTTTCTCTGTCGTCCTCCCCGGCACGACTCCACGCAGCACGCCGTCGTCCTCTCCTAGCTGGACACCATTTTCCTCCACGGATCCATGAAGGCTGCAGCAAGACGCCACCGTCCTTGTAGCGCCTCTCTCTCCGTCATCCTCCCTGCTCTCTACGACTCTATCTACATCAGCAAATCATCAAGAATGGAGCATGAGTCAGGTTGGTTCTTCTACTTCTAATCTAGCCTCTTGCTATTTTTTGCTTCTTGATTTTCTCTGTTCTTCTATTAATTTTTTACTTCTTGGTTTAGTGTTATCTCTTCTTCTAATTTTTGCTGGCTGCTGCTATTATTAACTATTTTTTCAAAATTTTTTAATTGTTATTGATTTTAATTTGTTAATTAATCATTATTATTGCTTCTGCTACTATTAACTGTTATTGTTTATTGTCTATTCTTATTATTACTACTGCTAATTGATTTGAATCTGATTTCGTTAATTTGTTAATTAAAAAGTGGAGACTCCAAATGTGATTTTGGTGGTATTTGTGTGGTTTTAATGAATTGGTGGTGTGATAAGGTTGAAAATAAATAGTCGCTGTTATTGTGAAAATTTCCACTGGTGGAATAATTCTAAATCTATTTTTGAAACCTTCGAATATGGTGCAAAGGATACAATGAGCATGACAAGGCTTCTTGTGTTATTGGTTAGATGGCTGCTGCTATTTTTTGCTTTTAACTTGTTATTGATTCAATGATTTATTGTTATTCTGTTTTTGGTTTTGATTCACTATTGTGTTGATATTTAACGTTGTATCTGTGATATTTTTGCAGTTTGATCATAGTATAAGGGATAACATTGGTGAAACTGAAGGTGGAACTGATGGACATGTAATGCTCCTCCAAACAAATTTGTAAATATAAGATCACCAACAAATTGAGTGATTAAATTATTTTTTCATTAATCTAGCTTTTTTTATAAATATTATTTGTTATGATTATTCCTTGTTTTATAGAAGTTGTACCCATTCCTGATCCTAAAGTTTTTTTTATATGATTCTTCCTTTTCTTAATTTTGTATTATTATTTTTTATATGTTTTATATGATGATTCATCCTTTTTTTATTTTGTATCATTATGATGAGCTATGTGCTCATATTGTTCATCTTTTTTGAATTAATTAAAAAAATCGAACAAACCGAACCAAACCAAACCGATTTAATTGTTTTGGTTTGGTTCGGATGGTCTTGACAAAAAACCGAACCAAACCGAACAGCAGTCTTAATAAACGATCAGATTGGATGGCCTTTTCTTAAATAACCGAACCAAACTGCACCGCGAACACCCCTAGTTAGGGTGTTACACATTGATACTAGATTTCACTAATTCGATTAGTGAGTGGCTAGGACTTATAGATTGGGATTGATGAAGCTCATTTGACCTTCCTTCAATTGTTAGAGGATGACAAAATGAGATTGATCCCTACAACTATCATATTATGGTTAGTGACAAGGATAGAGATCCTTAACCATTAACCCTTGCCAAGACCTTTTTACCATTTGAGTTTTCCTTACTTTCTTGCTATTTAATTTCTTGTTTCTTATTACAAAACCCAAAAAAATATACTTTCCCATAACCAATAATAAACTATACTTCCCTATAATTCCTTGAGAGACGACCTGAGGTTTAAATACTTCGGTTTATTTTTATTGGGGTTTGTACTCGTGACAACCTAATTAAACGTTGATTGAGGTTTAATTGTCGGTTTAGAACTATACTCGCAACGAAGTTATTTTGAGAAATTCTTACAAAGAAGCAACGCAATTTCCTACAAAAGAATGTAAGGGAATCATTCAAAGAAGTCCATACCCCAGTGAATTAAAGAAATCTCCACCCTCACACATGGAAGAAGAAGAATATGCACGAACAGAGGAGGTTGTAAGGGAGGAAAACAATTATGGGAATATACACTCTAATGAAACAGAGAGCCACATAGAGGGTGAGTTCTTTTAACCACCAATTCAAGACGTTCTTGATGAAGGGTACACTCCACCAATCATACAACACCCAAATCCTGAATCTAGAGCGATAGAGACAATCAAGGAATGCATTAAAAAGAGGATTGTGACCAAGGAACAAAAGATGATATCCATGAAAAAAAGAAGGTCAGCAAGAAAATACAACCCCCACCCTAACAAGCAAGGAGACTCTAGCTGTTAACAACAAAAGAAAGCTTGTTAGGAGGAATTCAAATAAGAGGGCACTAATCTCCTCTTCTTTTCCTTGGGAGTCATTTCTTTTAACCAACTAAAAGAAGTGGAAGAAAATTCAAGAACAACCGTCAAGCTAATGATGTTAAAGAAGCTCTTGTTGGGAGGCAACCCAACCATAATCCATTAGTTTTATTTCAATTTGATTTTTATTTTTATTTATTTTCATAAATTTTCCTGTGTTACCTAATGTTTATGATCATGTACAGCGCTTAGAACAGGAACAGGAAGGCGCAAAAGGAAAAAATAGAACACCATGGGGGATGCCCCCTACTGGCATTGAACGCCAGTCTGGCATTCAGCACCCAGGGGGAGTGGAAGTGTGGACGTTAAACGTCCACAAGGGAGCCACTCAAGACCAATTTTGGTCCCCTTTGGGCGTTCAACTCCTACCTTTATTTGTATTATTTTTACTCATCCATGTGCTCTTCATGTCCCTTCTATTTTCAGTTTTCTTTGCTTGGGGACAAGCAAACTTTTTAAGTTTGGTGTTGCAGAGTAAGCTCTGGGTTTATATTATCATCGATGGCATCAAAGGAAGTTGAATGATCTTCATGAAAGATCAGCAGCTACCATAACTAAGGTGGTTAAGTTTTATTATCCCTTCCTTTATCTTATTTCATGTTCCTATTCTAGCTTTTGCATGATCACTATTAGGATTTTCCTTGCTTTCTAGTCTATTAGTTCAATTTCAAAATTTTTATGGTTAAAAGTTATCTCATGTATCACTCACTAATCTTAAAAAGAAATATCCTTTGAAAAAGAAGTAGTAAAATGCATGAGATTTTGAGTTATATATTATGAGTTATTCTAGTTACATTAATATGGTGGTATTATCTTTATTTCTGAATGCATGAATTAACTGTGCATATTTGATATTGGAGTTAAGTATATTGGTTCTTGAGGAGCAAGAAATTAGAGAAGTATTATTGATCCTCAGAAAAATTAAAAAGATTGATTCTTGAAGCGAAAGAAACAGCAAAAAAAATAAAAATGAAAAAAGGGTCCAAGACTTTGAGCATCAATGGTTAGAAGGGTTAAAATTGGCCTAAAATGCTCAAATGAGTTGATATCCCTAGCTATATGCTTGTGGTGTGAAGGTGTCAAGAAAATCTTGAAAATGAGTATTTAAAGTCGTGATCCAATGCTATAAAGAGTACACTTAAGAACTCTGAGTACCATTGTCTGGGAATTTAAACAAAGCTAAATTCAAATCCAAAGGGTTCCCCCTGTTAAGTGCTTGTGGCGTTTATGTATCAGGTGGTTATACTTGGAAACAAAATGCTTAGAGTCACTGCTAGGCTCAAAGGTGCAAAGCACCAAAAGAAAAAGCTGTGTTCAAGAATCAAGAAAAACTAAAAGAGAATCAATAATATCATCCGGATTCTAAGTTCCAAAGGATGCCAACATTTCTGAGCTCTAAAGGAAGTGAGATGCCAAAGTTATTCAGAAATTGAGAGCTAATAGCCCCATTCAGTAATTAGAATTGAACTTCATTGACAACTCTAAAACTTTATGTATTTTTCTCTTCCAATGAGTCCTATCTTATTTTTGGTTGCTTGATGACAAGCAACAGTTTAACTTTGGTGTTGTAATGCGTGAGCATTTTATACCCTTTCTCATAGCATTTTCATAGTGTTTTTAGTTAGATTTCAGTAATTTTTACCATGTTTTAGTGAAAAAAAATTCATCTTTTTCATGCTACTTTGAGTTTTTGTGTTATTTCATAATTTTAGGTGATTTTTGGGCGAATTTGGCAGAATCTTGTTCAGAGGCGAAGAAAGGATAGCAAAGGCTGTCATTCCTGACCTTCTTTCATTCCAACGAGCATATCTTGAGCTACAGAGGTCCAATTGACGCTGTCTCAATGGAGTTAGAAAGCTAACTTCCAGAGCTTTCCAGCAATATATGATACTTTATATTTCTCTTCTAGAATGACTGCCAAAACTGGCATTAAACGCCAAGCTTGGGCGTTTAATGCCCAAGAAGGACTAACCTCCCAAGTTGAATGCCAGCCAGAGAGCAGGGACTAGCATTCAACCCAGAATCCAAGTTGAACGCCAGGCATCAGCCCAAACACTCAACAAGTGGGCCATAAAGTAGATTTTAGCACTCCTTAGCTTATTTTTTCTTATGCTTGTAACTTTTTAATTTTAAATTAACATCTTTTAGGTTTAGCTTTTACTATTTAAAGAGGAGATCACTTAGGAATAAAACACACCTCTGGGAGGGGAGGATCAGACACATTACTTCAGATCTTTTTTTAGTTTTCTCTAAAAAGTATGAGTAACTGAACCTCCTGGTTAAGGTTAGAAGCTCTGCATTTTCCTATGGATTAATATTGTTACTTTTCTCTTTTAATAAATGTTTGATTAAATTCTAAGGTGTTGCTTTCGTTCTTAATCCTATGAATCTGGGGTGGAATGGAAGTATGACCCCTAATTCTACATGAGCTCTTTGTGATACTCTGACCAAGGTCACTTGAGCTACAATTTGAAAATACTCCTCCTAAACTGAGGGTTACCTACGGCTGATTGGGATATGTGACATGAAATCCTGTTAGTTTTGGGTAATTAACGTTCTTGTGGCGCTAAACTAGAATGCTGATCTTCACCCTTGTTCGAATCGAATGACCACTGACCCTGGCTTTTGATGAAAATCAGAGGAGATTAAATTGCCAAGGAATTGGGGTTTAATCATTTACAGTTTGTCATGAAATGAATCATTCATTATTAAAATAGTCAGTAAAAATTATTAATCTGGGATGATAAGCATCTCCGAACCCTTAATTACTTCCATATATTATCTCTTTAACAATCTTTAATTGCTTTTCTTTACTTTTTTGTTTTATGTGCCTACAAGAACAACAACTCTCTTTACTTTTCGCCTGACTGAGTCCAGCAACATAACTACTGCTTGCTCAATCTAACAATCCTCGTGAAATCGACCCTCACTCACCGGAGGTATTACTTGGATGACCCAGTGCACTTTCAGGTGAAGTTATACGAGTTCTAATTTCACGCACCACTTACTAACTATTTTAAAAATGAATGATTCACTCTACAGAAAACTGTAAGTGATTAAACTATAATTCCTTAGCAATTTAATCTCCTCTGATTCTCAGAGGATGCCAGGCTCAGTGGTCATTCAATTTGAATGAGGGTGAAGCTCAATGTTCTAGTTTATACCACAAAGGCTCTAATCACCCCAGATCCCGGCTGAACAGATGTTTCCATGTCCCCAACGAGTTATGGATAAGCCGTCTAGGAGGTGTGTTCTCAAGCTGTAGTTCAAGTGACCTTGGTCAGAGTATCACAAGAACTCATGTGGAAAAAAGGGGTCATACTTCTGTTCCATCCAGTTTCATTTAGATTAAGAACGAGTCACCCCTTAGAATGGAATCAAACATATATTAAAATAGAAAACTAATAATATTAATCCATAGAAATAAATTTACTCATAACCTTAACTAGGAGGTTTAATTACTCATGACTTATAGAGAAAATACAAAAGAGAGGAGTCCCCCCCTCCGAGGAGAGATCCAATGTCCCCTATTTATAGTAAAAATCTCTAAGACTAAACCTAGAATTCAAATTCAAAACTAAACCAAAACAAAATCAAATCTCGATCAAATCAAAACTTTTGATTTAAAACTAAAATAAAATATTGAATTCTAGACCTAAAAGATATTGTTTGTAAATAAAAATTATGAAAATAAAATAAAATAGGCTTAGAAGTGCTAAATCCACTTGAGATGCCCAAAGAGGGGTGATTCGGGCTGCTCGGGGTGTTTTGTGCCAATCTGGACGTTGAACGCCCAAAGGGCAGTGTAACGATGCTAGTTCTGGCCCCCTACTGGCGTTCAACGCCAGAATGGGCATTCAGCGCCAGGAGGGGAAGGTTTCTGGTCCCTCTTGGGCGCTAAACGCAAGGCTCGGTGTTTAGCGCCAAATTTGGTAGTGATTCTAGAAAAGAAGTATAAACTATTAAATATCGTTGAAAATCTCTAAAATTTCACTTTCTAATGCTATTAAGACCGCGTCAATTGAATCTCCGTAGCTCAAGTTATGCTTGTTGAAATGCAAGGAGGTCTGAGTTGATAATATCTGCTATCCTTTCTTCGTTGTTGCAAAACACTCTCCCAAATTTGCTCGAAATTCACCTGAAATCATTAAAACACCACAAAAACTCAAAGTAGCATCCAAATAGGATTTTTGTACTAAAATATAATTAAATTCAATAATATCTAACTAAAAACAACAAGAAATTGCTAGAAAAAAGGGTATAAGATCTCAAGCATCACAACTCCAAACTTAAACTGTTGTTAGTCCTCAAACAATAATGCGTGCGCATCTTTCCTATCTTTTCCTAGTAAATTTGCATTTGAATTTGTAAGTTTAATCATGATTTAAATACTTTTTAAACCATAATGAATACTACTTTGAGTTGTGTGTAATTCTATTTATTTCAGGTAGCATTTGAAATAACTTGAGCTACAGAGGTCCAATTGACAGGATTTGAGTGGCATTGGAAAGCTAACTTCCAAAGACTAATGATGTATAATAGCATATACTTCTTCTCCAACCAGTACGGCCATGATGGCTCCTAACTTGGAGAATCCCAAGTTAGGCGCCAGAGGAAGAGAAAAGCTTATAATGCGTGCTGCCAAGGCAGTGCCTAACTTGGGATTTCCCACGTATCCCAAGTTAGGTGCCAAGAAGACAAAAACGCATGATTCCATTTGGCCAAGGCAATGCCTAAGTTCACTTTCTTAAAGTTAGGCGCCAGTTCAAAAGGAAGCAGTGGTCCCCATTCATCCAATTGAAGCGGCCCGAGGATTGTAATTAATTTTTTATTTTATTCTAATTATAAATAGTAAAAGATATTATTTAGTTTTAGAAAATATATTTTACATTAGTTAGGATTAGATATAAAAGGAAAAAGAATCATCCCTTCGGGTTCTTCTCCCGGACATCATTCTGCATTTTACAGTTTTTAGAACCCTAGTTTTCTCTCTTAGTCATGAGCAACAAAACCTCCACTATTAAGGTTAGGAGCTTTGTTTATTGTATGGATTGATACTATTACTTTTCAATTTTAATTACTGTTTTGATTTCAATTTCAAGAATTTGTTTTTGTTCTTCATCTTATGAATCTGGGTGGAACGGAAGTATCACCCTTATTCTAATTGAGTTCTTGTAAATCTTGGAAAAGTAATTTACTTGAACAACAGCTTGAAAACAATTTCTCCTAAATTTCTAATTATCTGGACTTAACGGGATACGTGACATATAATCCTCTTATATTTGGATAATTAGGGTTTTTGTGGCACATAAACTAGTTTTGAACTTAACCCTCTAATCGGAATCAAGTGACCAAGGAATTGCCGGTTGATGAAGGTTAGAGGAGACTAAAAAGGTCTAATTAGGGTTTAGTCACATATAGTTTGTCATGAATTGAATCTTGCATGATTAAAATAGTTGGTAAGAAAAGTTAATTTGGAAAATAAACATCTCTGAAACCTTAACTGTTTTCTCATATAAATTTCACACCACATTTGCTTCTTGCTTACTTAATTCTCTGAATTTACTATTTAATGCAATCGGAACCCAATTATCATTTTCTGCTTGTCTGACTCAGTAAATCACTTAACCATTGTTGCTTGGTCAATCAATCCTCGTGGGATCGACCTTACTCACCTGAGGTATTACTTGGTATGACCTGGTGCACTTGCCGGTTAGTTTTTGGCACCGTTGCTGGAGATTGACTGTTATTGACAACTACTTATTTTTTTATTTCTTAGATTAGATAATTTCTCCTTTAATTAATTTTTTTAGTATAATTAATTTCTATTTTCAATTTTTCTCTTTGTTTTCTTCTTTTCATTTCCCATCCCCCTGTCCCTTGTTTTCTATTTACTTCCTTTTACTTTTGATTTTTCAAAACTTTCGTCCGTTCCATTTTTTATTTTATTTTCCTTTTTATTTTCATTTTCTTTTATTTTCGTTTTGTTTCTTTCCATTATTTTTTATCTTTATATATTTTATTAGTTTTATTTTATTTTTGTCTTTAATTTTCAAAAAAAAATTGCATTTAATTTTCCTGAAATTAAGTTTGGTGTTACCTAGTTTTTTTTATTTTAATTTTTCTGTTTATTTTTCCATTTTGCTTATAATTTTTGAAATTTTAATGCTTTAAATAGTTAGTTGTTTTATTTTATTTCTTTTACACAGGTCACCTCACTAGGAATTCTCTACATTTTGACGTAGAGATTCCCACTTTCCTTTGTTTTTTATTTGTTTATGAGCAGGAATAGGGATAAAGAGCCCCTTTTTGATTTTGATCCTGAATCTGAGAGGACCTTCAGACGGCGTTTGCAACAAGCTAGACTCAACAAAGCTAGTGAAAATCTCAGTGAGACCTTTGAAAAGGAACTGCAAAATTTACTTTGGATCCTAATCATATTGATAATGCTAATAGGATCAATCGAAATGGTAATGAGCCACCTAGAAGAATGCTTAGCTCATACACTGCACCCAATCCTAATTTCTATGGGAGCAGTATAGCTGTACTTGCCATTAGAGCAAACAACTTTGAGTTGAAACCTTAGTTAATCACTCTGGTGCTGCAAAATTGTCAGTATCATGGACTCCCGCAGGAAGATCCAAATCAATTCAACTCTAATTTCCTACAGATCTGTGACATTGTGAAGTCAAATGGAGTAAATCCTGAGGTTTACAAGCTCATGTCCTTCCCATTTGCTGTGAGGAACAGAGCAAAGCAGTAGCTTGATTCTCAGTCCAAGGAGAGCCTGGACACTTGGGATAAGATAGTCAATGAATTTCTGTTCAAGTTCTTCCTACCATAGAAGCTAACTAAGCTAAGGGTGGATGTTCAGACCTTCAGGCAGAGAGATGGTGAGTCCCTCTATGAAGCATGGGAGAGATACAAGCTGATGACTAGGAGATGCCCTCCTGACATGTTTTCCGAATGGACTAAGCTGGAGATCTTCTATGATGGCATCTCTGACATAGCAAAAATGTGTTTAGACAACTCTGCAGGTGGTTCATTGCACATGAAGAGGATGCCTGAAGAGGCTACTGAGCTTATTGAGCTGGTTACTAATAACCAATATCTTTATTCTTCTGAGAGGAATCCTATGAACTCTGAGACTCCTCAGAAGAAAGGAGTCTTGGAAGTGGTGGTTACCTTGGATGCTATTCTTGCTCAGAACAAAGCCATGTCTCAACAGATTAATATGCTTACTCAACACTTGAGTGGGATGTAAGTTTCAGCTATCAGTGCTCAGAATGTCCTTCAAGAGGCTCCATATGACATGAATGGTGGCTTTAATCAAGGTGAGAATTATTAATATACTCAATTTTCTTTTGAACAGGTTAACTTTATGGGGAATGCTCCTAGAAACCCCAACAATGATCTATATGCCAAGACCTTTAATCAAGGGTGGAGAAATCACCCAAACTTTGGGTCGAGAGAGCAACCTTAGAGGCCACAGAATTTTAATAATTCTCAAAGCAGTTTTAATCAGAATAATTTCAATAATCGCCAGTTTCAGTCATCTCAGTCACAAAAATCTGAGCAAGCAACTTCTCATCCTCAGAAGACTACTGATTTAGAATCTCTGGTAGTAAGCTTTGTTCAGGAAACCAAAGCATCACTCAAGAACTTGGATGTTCAGATGGGTCAAATAGCCACAAAAGTTGCTGAAATTGATCAGAGAACCACTAATAGCCTCCCTGGTAACACAATTCCAAATCCAAGAGAGGAGTGCAAGGCTATCACCTTGATAGGTAGACAAGTGGCAAGTACGGAAGTACAGGTTAGTGAGGAGCCAGTTGAAAAAGAAGCCCCGGAGGGGAGAAAAGAGGAGGTCGAACACGCCCCTCCTAGGCGTGCAAACAATCCTTTTCTAGTCACTTTTGACACACATCTGACATTACCTAAAGCTCCTAAGTACAAGCCTAAGATGCCATATCCTCAGAGACTTCAAAAGAAGACTAAGGTCAAGCAATTTTTAAAGTTCTTGGTAGACTTCAAAAAGTTACAAATTAACATTCCTTTTGCTGAGGTTTTGGAGCAAATGCCTCTCTATATTAAATGCATAAAGGAATTGTTGTCAAAGAATAAGCCTTTAAAGGGAGATGAGAGAGTGGTCCTGACTAAGGAATGTAGTGCCATAATTCAGAATAACTTGCCAAGAAAGATGCTAGATCCAGGGAGCTTCCAAATTCTATGTACCATTGGGAGCACTACCTTTGAGAAAGCCCTATGTGATCTGGGTGCTAGCATAAATGTAATGCCCTTGTCTGTGATGAAGAAGTTGCAAATCCAAGAGGCACAACCCACAAGGATAGCATTACAAATGGTAGACAAATCTCTAAAGCCTGCATATGGATTAGTGGAGAATATCTTGGTCAAAGTGGATAAGTTCTTCTTCCCAACAGATTTTGTAATTCTTGACATGGGGGAGGATGAAAATGCCTCCATAATCCTTAGAAGACCATTCCTAGCCATTGGGAGACCTCTGAATGATCTAAAAGTGGGTGAATTAGTACTTAGAGTGCATGATAAGCAATTACTCTTTTATGTCTTCAAAGATATACATTCATTAGGTGAAGAGGAGAGGTGCATGCAGACTAAGCTTATTGATCCAAACCTTCAAGAACTCCCTGATGATGCACCACAGGATCTGCAGCTCAAACCTCTTTTGGTGACAATTAACAAAAATCCTCCTGACATCAAACCTAAGTTTGGTGTCGGAAATGCATCATCCGCCAAGAAGGAGGTTCCCAAAAATAAGAAAGTACCCATAGGATGGAGAAGCAAAAAGATTTCCACTGAAGACTTCTCTCCAGGAATGAAGGTGGTATTTAATGCAAGCCTAATCCTGCCTCATATAGTAAACAGAATTCTCTCTCTTGAGCATATTGAGCTACTTCATGGGAACATAAGGAGACAATTCACAGTAAGAGGGGAGGAGTTGAAGCACTATGATCAACCTCTACCTTACCAGAACTGACTGTAAAGCTAATGATAGTAAAGAAGTGCTTGTTGGGAGGCAACCCAACTATTGTATCCTTTGATTTTGTGCTGATTTGTTTTTACTTTCTATTTTCCTTTCCTTTTCATGATAATTCTGTGTTTTTTCTGTGTTTTACGTGTCTTGAGTTCATGTAGAGTGATTATAATAGAAACAGGTGCGATCAGACGGAGTTTCGAATACCCTAGAGGAGCTGGGTTCGGACTGGGGTGGCGCCTAACTTCACTTTCTGAAGTTAGGCACCACATGAAGCCCAATTTGGGAGGAGCATTTGGGAGGCTTGGCGCCTAACTTCACTTTCTTGAAGTTAGGCGCCACTTGATGCGTACAAAGAGGAGGTTGTCACTGGGTGGGTGGCGCCTAACTTGGCCTCATGAAGTTAGGCGCCACCAATGAAACTTTTGATGCCATTTACCATTGCCAACCCAGCGCCTAACTTCACTTTCTGAAGTTAGGCGCAAAAAAAAAATTGTTTTCACGCCTAACTTGGGTTACACCATGTTAGGCGCCAGAGGGGTGCTACGTTTCGGGAAGGCCCGCGCCTAAATTACATGAAGAGCATTTCTATGATGTCACTTATAAGAGGGTTGTGATTCCGAAAGTGAAATTTGCACTTCAACCGGATGAATATCTGGAAATTCAGTTTCAGATTCAGAGGCGAAGATTGCAATTTCTGTGCAGCACACTGAGGTGGTTTAGTCTCTTTTTCACTTCCTATTTCCTTCTGTCTCTATTATGTTATATTTCTATTTTCTTCTATTTTACTTGAATGTCTTCATGATCTTTAGTAATTTTGAGTCATAGGTTCTAGTTTAATTCTGTTATTTTAAAATTTCAATTATTTATCTTTTATTTGAAGAGATGTCTCATGTACCGCTCACTGAGCTTGAATCTAAAAAGAAAAAGAAAAAGAAGTGATGTATTGCATGAGAAATTGAGTTTATATTAAAGAGTAGTCTTATTTACTTAAATGTGGTGGTATTATCTGTGATTCTAAATGCATGACATGAATAGTGCATATTTGAATTTGAATCAAGGGATGTTGGTGCATGAGGAATAGGAATTTAGAGAACTATTATGAATTCTCTAAATTAAACAAAAGTTTAATCCTTGAATTAAAAGAAACATCAAAAAGAAAATAAAGAAGAGCAAGGTCCAAGGTTCTGAGCATTAAGGGCTAGGAAGGTCAAATATGATTAAAAGCTCAAAGAGTTGTTTTTCTAGCCATATGCTTGTGGTGTAAATGTGTCAAGTAATCCTTGAGACAGAGCACCAAGAGTCGAGATCAAGTACATTTAACAGAGTATGCCAAAGGCTTTGAGCACCACTGTCTGGGAGTAACTAAAAAAATAGAACAAAAAGAGAGTTCCCCAGTTAAGTACTTATGGTGTTTTTGCGTCAAGTAAAGCTTGAGACAAAGCATTTAAAGTCACAGCTAGGCTAAAGGTGCAAAGCACCAAAGAAAAAAGGAATAAAATAAAATTTATTGCATTCAAGGATTTCCAAAGTGAAAAGACCAGAGAATTCATAACATTATCCGGATTCTAATTCCAAATGACAGTGACATTCGTCAGATTCAAAGGAGAGTGAGATGCCAAACCTATTCAGAACTGCAGTGCATAAACCCCACTTTGAGAAGAGACAGGAGCTTAATTGAGCACTCGCTTCTCATGCAAATTCACATCCTAAGTTATATTTGTTTTAGTTTCTCGAGGACAAACAACAATTCAAGTTTGGTGTTGTGATGAGCTCATCTTTCCTATCTTTTCCTAGTAAATGTGCATTCGAATTTGTAAGTTGAATCAAGATTTAAATAATTTTTAAACCACAATGAATACTACTTTGAGTTGTGTGCAATTCTATTTATTTCAGGTAGTATTCGGATGGATTTAACAAGCTTTTGCGGTAGAAAAGGGAGAAAGTGAATGATGCTGTCAACCCTAACCTTGTTGCACTCCAATAGAAATAACTTTAGCTATAGAGATCCAATTGACGTGATTCTGGTGGTATTGGAAAGCTAACTTTTAGAGCTTTCTAACGATGCATAATAGCATATACTTCTTCTCCAACCTGTATGGCCATGTTGGCGCCTAACTTGGAGAAAGCCAAGTTATGCACCGGAGGAAGACAAAAGCTTATAATGCATGCTGCCAAGGCAGCTCCTAACTTGGGATTTCCCAGGTTAGGCGCCAGGAACACAAAAGCACATGATTCCATTCGGCCAAGGCAGTGCCTAGCTTCACTTTCTTGAAGTTAGGCGCCAGTTCAAGAGGAAGCAGTGGTCCCCATTCATCCAATTGAAGATGCACGAGGATTGTAAATAATTTTTTATTAAAACTTTTATTCTAATTATAAAGAGGAAAAGATATTATTTAGTTTTAGAAAATATACCTTACATTAATTAGGATTAGATATAAAAGGAAAAAGAATTAGCCCTTCGGGCTCTTCTCCCGGACCTCATTCCGCATTTTACAGTTTTTCAGAACCTTAGTTTTCTCTGTGAGCCATGAGCAACTAAACCTCCACTGTTAAGGTTAGGAGCTCTATTTATTGTAAGGATTGATACTATTACTCTTCTTTTTTTCATTACTATTTTTATTTCAATTTCAAGAATTTATTTTCGTACTTCATCGTATGAATCTGGGTGGAATAGAAGTATGGCCCTAATTCTAATTGAGTTCTTGTAAACCTTGGAAAGGCAATTTACTTGAATAACAGCTTGAAAATAATTTCTCCTAAATTTCTAATTATCTGAACTTAACGGGATACGTGACATATAATCCTCTTATATTTGGGTAATTAGGGTTTTTGTGGCACATAAACTAGTTTTGAACTTAACCATCTATTCGGAATCAAGTTACCAAGGAATTGGCGATTGATGAAAGTTAGAGGAGACTAAAAAGGTCTAAGGAATTAAAGTTTAGTTAGATATAATTTCCCATGAATTGAATCTTGCATGATTAAAATAGCTGGTATGAAAAGTTAATCCAGAAAATAAACATCTCTGAAACCTTAATTGTTTTCTCGTATATATTTCACAACCCATTTACTGCTTGCATATTTAATTCTTTGAATTTACTATTTAATCCAATTGGAACCCAATTACCATTTTTTTCTTGTCTGACTAAAAGAATCACTCAACCATTATTGCTTGGTCCATCAATACTCATGGGATCGACCCTCACTCACCTGAGGTATTACTTGGTACGACCCAATGCACTTGCTGGTTAGTTTGTGGGTTAAAAATTCCGCACCAAGAAACCAAAAAAATATAGGACCAAAGAAGAGAAAATACTTAAGATTTTGAGTTGTCAATGAAGCTCAGGTCTAGTTACGGAATGGTGCTTATAACACTCTTCTTCTAAAGAGTTTTGGCATCCCACTATCCTTTGAAGCTCAGAAATATTGGTGCCCCTTAGAATTAGAACTTGGATCATATTATTGATTCTCTTCTTTAGGTTCTTGTTGATTCTTAAACACAACTTTTCTTTTCTTTTGGTTCTTTGCACCTTTGAGCCTAGCCGTGAATCTAAGTGTTTTGTTTTCAAGCTTAACTTGATACATAAACACCACAAGCAATTTACTGGGGGAACCCTTTGGATTCGACTTTTTATTTGCTTTTATTCCCAGACAATGGTGCTCAGAGCCTTAAGCGTACTCTTTACAGCATTGGGTCACGACTTTAAATGCTTACTCTCAAGGGTTACTTGACACTTTCACACCACAAGCATATAGTTAGGGAAAACTACTCTTTTGAGCTTTTAGATCAATTTTGACCCTCCTAACCATTGATGCTCAAAGCCTTGGACCTTTTTCTTTTTTTTTTCTTTTTTTTTTCTTTTGCTTCAAGAATCAATCTTTTTAATTATTCAGAGAATCAATAATACTTCTCTAATTTCCTGTTTCTTAAGAACCAATATACTCAATTTCAATATCAAATATGCACAATTAATTCATACACTCAGAAATAGAGATAGTGCCACCACATCAAAGTGATCAGAACAACTCATAATATCTAATTCAAATCTCATGCATTTTATTATTTCTTTTTAAAAAAATTTCTTTTTAAGCTTAGTGGGCAATATATGAGACATCTTAACACCATAAAAATTTTGAAAATAAACTATTAAAGTAAAGAAATCCTAAGAGTGGTCATGCAAGCCAAGAAAGGAAAATAGAAAAATAGAATGAAATAATAAAAAAATAGAAAGAAAAGATGATTGAAACTCAACCACCTCATTGCTGGTAGCTGCTCAAGTTGTGCTCTTCTATGAGGATGATTCACCTCCCTTTGTGCCAATGGTGATAATATAAATCTAGAGCTCATTCTATAATACCAAACTTAAAAAGTTTGCTTGTCCCCAAGCAAAGGAGACTTAGTTTCTTTTTTGGCGTTAAACACTAGGGATGCTTGCTACCTTTCTGGCACTAAACGCCCAGCCTGGCACTTAGCACCAGAGTCTTCCTCCTCTAGGGTACTCTGTTCTTCTATTCTGAGTTCTTCTGTCCCTGTTCTAAGCATTGTGCATGATCACAAATAATATTAAACCTAGGAAAACTATGGAGATCAAAGAAAATTAAAAATGAAAATCAAACTGAAATAAACTTAAGGACACTTATGGTTGGGTTGCCTCCCAACAAGCACTTCTTTACCGTCAGTAGCTTGACGGTCAGCTCCTTCAAAGAGGAAGATAGTCATAGAGGCTTAGATCCTTAGCCCTCCTTGGGAGCTTCTTTCCTGTGCTCTCATGGATCAATTTAATATGCTCAGGAGACAGGATTGGGCACGCAGAGAATGCCACCCTTATCCCTGGTGAGAAGCCTTCAGTTGGGATCTTTTTGTTCCTCCATCTCCTAGGCATCTTCCTCTTGGGACCTTTCTCCTTGGTGGATAGTTCACACCCAACACCAAACTTAGGTTTGGTGTTAGAGGAGATTAAATTGGTTCCAACAAAAGGAGAAGGCATCAGCATTATATTCTGCATGCAAGTACCTCTTTGTCAGGGGGTGGCGGAGGTTTGTAAACTTTGAAAACCATGTAGTCCTCATGTAATCTCAGCACCAATTCACCTCTCTCAACATCTATCAGGGCTCTTCCAGTGGCTAGGAATGGTCTTCCTAGAATGATGGAGTCATTCGCATCCTCTTCCATGTCCAGTATCACAAAGTCTGCAGGAAGGAAGAGCTCCCCAACCTTTACCAGTACGTTTTCGACTAGCCCATGTGCTTGCCTTAAAGACTTGTCAGCTAATTACAGGGTAATCCTTGTTGGTTGTGCTTCTTGGATCCCCAGCTTTTTCATTACTGACAGAGGCATCAACTTGATGCTTGAACCAAGGTCACAGAGTTCATTTTCAAAAGTGATAGTCCCTATAGTACAGAAAATCATAAAGCTTCCAGGATCAGGCATCTTCTTTGATAGATTTCTTTGGACCAGTGCACTACACTCCTTGATCAAGATCACATTTTCATTTTTCTTCAAAGCCTTCTTCTTAGAGAATAGGCTTTTCCATATAGGGAGGCATCTTTTCTAGCACCTCACCAAAAGGAATATTGATGTGTAGCTTCTTAAAGATTTCCAAGAACTGAGACTGCTGCTCATCCTTGGTCTCCTTTTGCTCTTCCTGTGGATGTGACACTTCAGACTCTCTTCCCACAAGAGGGATATGCGACAGTGTGCTTCCAGCCTCTTCTTGAATCTTTTCTTCATTTAGTTCCTCAATAGTGTGTACCACTTTAGGCTCAGCCTCCTTGGTCATGATAAGGGCCTTACACTCTTCCCTTGGATTCACTTCTGTATCCCTGGGAAGAGTGTTAGGAGGTCTTTGAAGTTTCTGAGGGTATGGAAATTTGGCTCTGTACTTTGGGGGCCTTGGGTACTGCAGGATGAGTGTCCAGAGTGACTGGAAATGGATTATCAGGGTGTCTGGAGGGAGCATCCTCTGAATTGGCATTTATGGCTCCTCCCCCTCTCTGGGCATTGAACGCCCGTTCTATCCCCTTCTGGGAGTTCAGCGCCCTTGATGGTGCTCTGGCTTGCTATGTTTTCACTTTCTGGTGTTTTCTCTTCAACATGTGCTATATTGTTCTGAGGTTGGGTATCCAGGGTCCTTCCACTCCGTAATTGAATAGCTTGGCACTCCTCTCTTATCTGTTCAGATAGCTGCCATTTGGCATGACTCAACTGTGCTTCCATATTCTTGCAGGAAGCTCAGGTCTCCTATAATACTTCTGCCAACATAGAAGCCAGGTCAGGTGCAGTGTTAGGTTGTGGGGGCTGAGAAAGAGTGTTGCTGACTGAACCTTGCAAGCTTAGCACTTGTTGTATGAGAACATTCAGTTGTTGGGTTAAAGATTCATTCTGGTCAAGAATGGCAGGTTTAGTGGATGTTTCCTTGACTTCCCTTTTCATTGAGGTCTCACTGAGTGAGTATAAATGCTGATTATTAGTAACCATCTTAATGAGTTCATTGACAATGTCAGGCGTATTCCTCATGTGTATTGAACCACCAACAGAATTATCTAGGGATATCTTCGCCATGTCTGAGAGTCCATAATAGAAAATATCCAGCTTGACCCAATTTGTGAACATTTCAATGGGACACCTTCTGAGCATCAGCTTGTACCGTCTCTAAGCATCATGGAGGGACTCGCACTCTTCTTGCTTAAAGTTCTAAATATCCATCCTCAACCATGTCAATTTCTTAGGGGAAATTATTCATTTAGAAACTTGTTTACTACTTTATTCCATGTGTTCAGGCTTTCTCTGGGTTGGGCGTTCAACTATCTCTTTGCTTGATCTTTCAGAGCAAATGTAACACCCTACCATACAGAGTCTTATGCTTAAGTCATAAGTTAAAGATAGCAAGGTATTACGACCTCTAAAAATAAAAATTTAGTATGTATAGTAGTATGAAAAATTATTATAACTAGGAGCCTTTGAAGAAAAAGGGGTAAAACAAAATCCTAACTCGAAAGCGCAACACTCCGATCAAGAACGTAATGAATAAAAGAATAAACTAAAGCGAGATTATATATATACAGAGGAGTGTCGAAAGCAGGAATTTCAAAACTCAAAATCCGGTTGCGAAGATAACCAGTCCGAGCATAATAATATATACATGTAAATAAAATAGGAACCCCAAAGGGACATAAATACAAAAAACCTATTCTCCAAAATCCCCTCTAAGAGGAGTCACCACAGTTTGTCTTATTCAATGGAGATAAAAGTGTCTAAGAAAAACATATAAAACCAAAACAGAGTCCCGAGAACAAAGGATCTTCGCTAATCCAGAAGCCTTCAGCATGCTTCAGTAAGAAGCCTCATGTCCTGTATCTGAAAACCAGAAAATCCACATGGGCGAGAACCGGAGGTTCTCAGTGTGGTAATAGTGCCCACATATCTAACATGTAATGTCTTGAGAAAGCCAAAGGCAATCCTAGAACTTCCACCAGATAAGTTCAAAGCTTATAAACAGGCTAAACCATAAATGACAACCGGCTAAAGATTCTTCAATCTAACTAATACTTTCCTTTCCAATTCCTTTAGACCTCCCAACCACCAGCAAGAGTATAATATGGCAAACATAGTTATATCAAACAAGAGATATACAAATAGGAAATAGATACGGCACTTAGACAATTAGCAAGTAATACGCAGTCAATTAGGCAATTCCAAACAATTCACATAATATGCATATGATGTATGCATGTCCCTAATGGCTGATGATATCATCTGTCGGTTATATAGCCAACCCGACAAGTCCTAGTAGCTAATCATTGGACTGTCCCTCTGTCGTGCATCTCCAACTCGAGTTATCATCGATCATGATCATGATCATAATCATAATCATAATCCATATCCAACAACCTCACTGGTGTATATTCACGGGGGCGAGCTCATCCAGAACTTTCATAGTGTCCGGCCACACTTACGACATAGGACAGCAAAGTATCGAGTCTCCACCTGGAGCACGTGGTGGCTAGCCACTGCTTTCACCCAGGGAAACTCATATCTCAGATAGTGGAACTGTAACATTCATATTTCATTCAATAGCATATATGCATTTATATTCGGCCATAATCAATAATGGCTCCGCCGTAACTCGGCAATAACTCAGCCATCTGGCTCACAGTTCAATCCAGAACCGGCCAATTTATCAATAAATATAGCCCTTCGGCTCATGACACACACAGCACTTCCACCGCCATCTTCTGTATCTCATATAATCATCTTTGATAATCATTGATCATAACTTTTCCCCTTGCTACATTCGCAAGTTACCACATCCTCTAGCTCCTTTCTCATTGCTATGCATATCATAATAATTTAAGACATAAGGGGGTGAGATCGGAGGCTTAGAAATATGAATTTGGCTTTTGAAACTCAAAAATTTACTTTGAGATGAAAACAGAGCCACGTGTACGCGTCCTCCACGCGCACGCGTGGATGGCCACAAAGTTCATCGACGCGTATGCGTCACCCACGCGCACGCGTCGGTGGGAAAATAGTCAAATGACGTGTATGCGTCAGCCACGCGTACGCGTGGGTGCGATTGTGCCCCATGCACAAAACTGGCACAATTTTGGTACAACTTATGGGAAAATAACTGGCGTTTGGTGCAGCGCATCGATGCGCACACATGGACCACGTGCACTCGTGGATGGTGCATTTTTGAAAAACGACACGTAGGCGTCAGGCACGCCTACGCGTGGGGGGCATTTTGCTAAAAATCTTTCTAAGTTAAAAGATGCAGATTTCACAAATTAAACCCCCAATCTTCCAACGGACATAACTTCTTCATTTTAAATCATTTTTCGCCCGTTCTTCAAACGGCATGAAAATCCCGGATCCAATTTCATTTCTAAATAAGTTTGGCATAAAAAGGGGATCCAGAGTCCAAGTTATGTCCCATCAAAGTATGCCCAAAAATTATATTTTCATACAAAACCACAAAGTGCCATTTTCAAAACAAGCCATTTTCAACCCTTTTCAAGAACAACCAAAACATACCAACTTCATCCCTTTTTGAAATCAATCAAATATACCAAAATCATCATCAAGCCTCCTCAACTCACACATTAACACCTTACCGCAATTCACAAAACCATCATCCCACTATTTTAACACTTCTCAATCAAATGGCTAAAAGACAAACACATTAACATGTCATACGTCCTTCCTCATTCCAATTTCCAATAATACCATTTTCAATCAACCATCATTACACATAACCCATATCATACTCACCATCAACATCGTTTCACCCACAATTCAACCTCAACCATTTATCAAGCATATATCACAACATGCATTTTTCTCACATATCACACCAACAAGGCATCAATATTCATAATCACATATATGACCACATCATATATCTCAACTATTCAACAATATCATCAATTCAATGCCTATCTTAGGACCTCTAGCCTAGGTTTTCATACCACATTATATTTTAGATGCAGAAAATCGAGACCATACCTAACCCAATTTTCCAAACTCAACCGGAGCACTTCCAAATCACTTGTCCACAAGCTCTCAATGTCTCAACACCTCAAAGAATATATTTTTATCACACCAAAGCCCTTTCTAAGCTTTCCAAATCCCAATGAAGTTCCAATATTCATATACACACTTGCTAAGCCATAATCATCATACCCAAATACAACATCTCAATACCAAAACATCATAAAACATCAAATTCCACTAGGGTTGGGAATCTTACCACACCCAAGATTCAAGGTGACAAGATTAATTTTCTCGTTCAAGAAAGTTGGGTCCTATAACATCAAAGAGCCCAAAATCTCAACACTTTCTCCATAAAATTCGAAAATTAGGGATGAAGAACTAAAATGATTTCGTGGCTTACCTCAAGAACAAAGTAGTGGGTTTTTTAGAGCTCTTCGCGGTGAATGTGTGGCTGCAAATGGTGCAATAATCGGAGCTCTAAATCAAAAGTTATGGTGGTTTGAAGATCAAACAAGGGTTAGAACTTGAGAGAGTGTTCTTCCCCCATTTGCTTCCATTTTCAGCGTGTTTCTTGAGTGTAGTGAGGAGAGAGAGTGCTGAATTTAGGTTTAGTTAGGTTGGGCCAAGGGCCCAATATAGGTCCGGTTGGCCCGATTTGGCCCGTTCGGTCTAATCTTGGTCCGATTTCTACAAAATTGGTATCGAAATTCTCGTCTCAACCTCTATCATATTTAGCCAGAAAAATCACATTTTTGGTTTTCTAGAATAAATTCTCATTTATGGGTTAATTAGCCATTAATTAATCGGGTTTTACATTCTACCCACCTAATTAGAAATTTTGCTCACAAAATTCGAATTCAATTACCTGAGAATAAATGCGGGTAGTTAGCTCACATCTCCGACTCAAGTTTCCAAGTGTGTTCCTCAACACCGCCTCGACTCCATGTTACTTTGACTAACGAAACCTCTTTTCCACGCAACCGTTTGATACTAGTATCATCAATTCTGACTAGAGCCACCGAAAGTGTTAAATCTTCTTTTAACTGAACCGATTCAGGTTCTAACACATGGCTAGCATTAGGAGTATACTTCCGAAGCTGCGACACGTGAAACACGTCGTGCAGTTTTGAAAGGTGAGGTGGTAGAGCCATCTGATACGCCACTGGTCCAATCCTCTCCAAGATCTGAAACGGACCAATGTACCGAGGATTCAACTTCTTTGCTTTAATCGCCCTACCTACTCCCATGGTTGGAGTAACTTTAAGGAAAACATGATCTCCTTCCTTAAATTCCAAGGGCTTTCTCCTCTGATCGGCGTAACTCTTCTGACGACTCTGCGCCATAAGCATCCTATCTAGGATTTTCTGGACTTGTTCAGTGGTCTCAGCTATCATCTCCGGCCCCAACAAGCCTTTCTCTCCCGCTTCATACCAGCATAGCAGAGATTGACATTTTCTCCCATACAAAGCCTCATACGGAGCCATTCCGATGCTCGCATGGTAACTATTATTGTATGCAAACTCCACTAGCGGCATAAAACGATCCAGCTCACCGGCTGATCCAGGACACAAGCCCTCAACATATCCTCTAAGGTTTGGATCGTCCTCTCGGATTAACCATCTGTTTGAGGATGGTAAGCCATGCTAAAGCTTAATCAGGTTCCAAAAGCATTTTGAAATGCACCCCAAAACCTCGAAGTGAATCGAGGATCTCTATCAGAGATTATAGTAGCACGTACACCATGAAGTCTCACAATCTCCTTTATATACAATCGAGCTAGCTCCTCAAGGGTGTATGATGAGTGGATAATTTATACGCTTTTTGGCATTGTTTTTAGGTAGTTTTTAGTAGGATCTAGCTACTTTTTAGTATATTTTTATTAGTTTTTAAGCAAAATTAACATTTCTGGACTTTACTATGAGTTTGTGTATTTTTCTTTAATTTTAGGTATTTTCTATCTAAAATTGAGGGAGCTGAGCAAAAATCTGATCTAGAGGCTGAAAAAGGACTGCAGATGCTGTTGGATTCTGACCTTCCTGTACTTGAAATGGTTTTTCTGGAGCTACAGAGACCCAATTGGCGCGCTCTCAATTGCGATGGAAAGTAGACATCCTGGGCTTTCCAGTAATATATAATAGTCCATACTTTTCCTGAGTTTTGACGATGCAAATTAGCATTCAACACCAACTTCCTGCCCTATTCTGGCGTTAAACGCCAGAAACGGGATAAAAGCTGGAGTTAAACGCCCAAACTGGCATAAAAGCTGGCGTTTAACTCCAAGAAAAGTCTCTACACACAAAAGCTTCAATACTCAGCCAAAGCACATACCAAGTGGGCCCAGAAGTGGATTTCTGCATCATTTACTTATTTTTGTAATTCTAGTAACTAGTTTAGTATAAATATGACTTTTTACTATTGTACTGGAGATCTTTGGATGTTTAGTCCTTAGACCTAGGTCTTGGTTATTCTGGTTCCCTCTCTGGGGCCAAAACCAATGAACACAATTATCGCTTATGTATTTTCAACGGTGGAGTTTCTACACCTCACAGATTAAGGTGTAGAGCTCTGCTGTTCCTCGAGTATTAATGCAAAGTACTATTGTTCGTCTATTCAATTCAAGCTTATTCTTATTCCAAGATATTCATTCACACACAAGAATATGATGAATGTGATGATCAAGTGACACTCATCACCATTCTCACTTATAAACGCGTGCCTAACAAACACTTCCGTTCTACATGAAAACAAGCTTGAATACATATCTCTTGGGACTCTAATCAACGATTCACATCGTTTTCCCTCTGACAATGGGGCATCTGAATCTGAGATTAGAATCTTCGTGGTATAGGCTAGAAACAATTGGCAGCATTCCTGAGATTCGAAAAGTCTAAACCTTGTCTGTGGTATTCCGAGTAGGATTTGGGAAGGGATGACTGTGACGAGCATCAAACTCGCGACTGTGGGGCATAGTGACAGTGCGCAAAAGGATCATTGGATCTTATTCTAACTTGATCGAGAACCAACAGCTGATTAGCCGTGCGATAGCTGTGCCTGGTATTTTCATCCGAGACGAAAAATTCGACAGTTGATTAGCCGTACAGAAACCGTAGAGGACCATTTTCACTGAGAGGATGGAAGGTAGCCATTAACAATGGTGATCCCCAACATACAGCTTGCCATGGAAAGGAGTATGAATGATTGAATGAAGGCAGTAGGAAAGAAGAGATTCAGAAGGAACAACGCATCTCCATACGCTTATCTAAAATTCCCACCAATGAATTACATAAGTATCTCTATCTTTATTTTATGATTATCTATCTCTTAATTATCAAAACTCCATAACCATTTGAATCTGCTTGACTGAGATTTACAAGATGACCATAGCTTGCTTCAAGCCGACGATCTCCGTGGGATCAACCCTTACTCACGTAAGGTATTACTTGGACGACCTAGTGGACTTGCTGGTCAGCTGCACGAAGTTGTGTATCACGATTTCGTGTACTAAGTTTTTGGCGCTGTTGCCGGGGATTGTTCAAGTTTGGACAACTGACAGTTCATCTTGTTGCTTAGATTAGGTATTTTTCTTTTTATTTTGTTCCTTCAGAATTTTTGAAAATGAATTCTAGAGTTTCAGATGATGCTTTTATCATCACAGGAGCTAGTTGATTCCCATCAATTTGGCTATTGTATGTAATGTCCTGCTAAAGCCTGGCTAGCCATGTCTAATCTAAAAGACTAAAGCTTTAGACTAACATTACATGATTCCTGGAATTCTTATTAAAAATTTTGAGTTTCTTATTTTCTTTTTCAAAATAATTTTTGAAAAAAATAATACAAAAACATTATAAAACCATAAAATCAAAAATATTTTGTGTCTCTTATTTGAGTCTAGTGTCAATTTTTAAGTTTGGTGTCAATTGCATGTCTTTATTCTTCTTGTATTTTTCAAAAATGTGTTCTTGTGTTCTTCATTGATCTTCAATTTGTTCTTGATGATTTTCTTTGTCTGATCTTTAAATTCTCCTGTTTTGTATGATTTGTTATTTTTCATATGCATTCTCAATTTGTTAGTATCCATAGTATACAAACTTCTAAATTTGGTGTCTTGCATGTTTTTCTTTTCAAAAAATTTTTCAAAAATGTGTTCTTGATGTTCATTATGATGTTCAAAATATTCTTGGTGTTCATCTTGACATTCAAAGTGTCCTTGCATGCATTATTTGTTTTGATCTTGCATTCTTATGTTTTAATTCATTTTGTTGTTTGTCTCTCTCATCATTAAAAATTAAAAAATTCAAAAATATGTCTTTTCAAGTCAATACAGAGAATTGAAGATTCAGAACATACAGTAGAGGAATCATAGAGAAAAAGCTGGGCGTTCAAAACACCCAGTTAAGAAGGAATAATTATGGCGTTTAAACGTCAGCCAGGGTACCTGGCTGGGCATTTAATGCCCAAAGAGGTAGCCAAGTGGGCATTAAATGTGAGAATGCATACCATTCTGGGCATTTAACGCCAGGATAGCACCAAGGAGAAAATTTTATTTTCAAATCATATCTTTTTCAATTTTTCAAGTTTTAAAACTGATTTTTCGAAATCTTATCTTTTTCATATCTTCTCATATTAATTATATCTTTTTCAAAATCAAATCTTTTTCATTTTTCTTTTAATATTTTCAAAAATCCTTGCTAACAATTAATGTTGTGATTCAAAAATTTCAAGTTTGTTACTTTCTTGTTAAGAAAGGTTCAATATTTGAATTTTAGAATAATATCTTTTAAATTCTTATTAGTCAAGTCATCAATTTTAAAAAATGAAATCTTTTTCAACCATATCTTTTCAATCATATCTTTTTAAAAATCAAATTTGCTTTTCAATCATATCTTTTCAAACATATCCTTTTCAATCAAATCTTTTTCAAATCATATCTTTTTCAAACTTTGATTTCAAAAATCTTTTCTAACTTCTTATCTTTTAAAAAATTGATTTTCAAATCTTTTCACTATTTCTCATCTTTTTCAAAACCACCTAACTATCTTTCTCTCTCTAATTTTTGAAATTCACTAACCACTTTTTTAAAATTATTTTTAATTAATTAATCATTTTGATTTTGATATTCGAATTTCTTCTCTCTCCCATCCCATTCTATTTAATCACTAACACTCCTCCTCTCTTAATAATTCGAACTCTCTCCCGCTCTATAAGTTCGAATTCTCTACCTCATCCTTCTATTCTCCTTTTCCTCTGATACTTTAAGGAGTCTCTATACTATGACATAGAGGATTCCTCTTCCTTTCTATTCTCTTCTTTTTCATATGAGCAAGAGCAAGGACAAGAACATTCTTGTTAAAGCTGACCCTGAACCTGAAAGGACTCTGAAGATTTAGCTAAGAGAAGCTAAAGCACAACAATCCAAAGAAAACCTTACAAAAAATCTCAAAAAAGAAGTAATGGCCGAACCCAACAACAATAACAATGCAAGGAAGGTGCTTGGTGATTTTACTACACCAACTTCCAACTTCCATGGAAGAAGCATCTCAATCCCTGCCATTGGATGAAACAATTTTGAGCTTAAGCCTCAATTAATTTCTCTGATGCAACAGAATTGCAAGTTCTATGGACTTCCATCAGAAGATCCTTTTTGGTTCTTAACTGAATTCTTGCAGTTCTGTGATACTGTTAAGACCAATGGAGTTGATCCCGAGGTCTACAAGCTTATGCTCTTCCCTTTTGCTGTAAGAGACAGAGCTAGAATATGGTTGGACTCTCAACCTAGACATAGCTTGAACTCTTGGGATAAGCTGGTCATGGCTTTCTTAGCCAAATTCTTTCCACCTCAAAAGCTGAGCAAGCTTAGAGTGGATGTGAAAACCTTCAGGTAGAAAGAAGGTGAATCCCTCTATAAAGCTTGGGAAAGATACAAGCAACTGACCAAAAAGTGTCCTTCTAACATGCTCTCAGAATGGACCATCCTGGATATATTCTATGATGGTCTGCCTGAATTGTCTAAGATGTCATTGGACCATTCTACAGGTGGATCTATTTACCTGAAGAAAATGCCTGCAGAAGCTCAGAAACTCATTGAAATGGTTGCAAATAACCAATTCATGTACACCTCTGAAAAGAATCCTGTGAATAATAGGACGCCTCAGAAGAAGGGAGTTCTTGAAATTGATACTCTGAATGCCATATTGGCTCAAAACAAAATATTGACTCAGCAAGTCAATATGATGTCTCAGAGTCTGAATGGATTGCAAGATGTATCTAACAGTACTAAAGAAGCATCTTCTGAAGAAGAAGCTTATGATCCTGAGAACCCTGCAATAGCAGAGGTGAATTACATGGGTGAAGCCTATGGAAACACCTATAATCCATCATGGAGAAATCATCCAAATTTCTCATAGAAGGATGAACAAAAGCCTCAAAAAGGCTTTAACAATAATAATGGTGGAAGAAACAGGTTTAGCAATGGCAAGCCTTTTCCATCATCCTCTCAGCAACAGACAAAGAATTCTGAGCAGAATCTATCTAGCTTAGTAAATATAGTCTCTAATCTATCTAAGGCCACTCTCAGTTTCATGAATGAAACAAGGTCCTCCATCAGACACTTGGAGGCACAAGTGGGACAGCTGAGTAAAAGGGTTTCTGAAACTCCTCTTAGCACTCTCCCAAGCAATACAGAAGAGAATCCCAAAGGAGAGTGCAAGGCCATAATCATGACCAACATGGCCGAACCTGGAGAGAGTGAAAAGGCAGTGATTCCCAGTGAGGAAGACCTCAGGGAATGTCTACTGGCCATTAAGGAGTACCCCAATGAGGAACCACAGGAATCTGAGGCTCATATAGAGACCATAGAGATTCCATTGAACTTCCTTTTACCATTCATGAGCTCTGATGACTATTCATCTTCTGAAGAAGATGAAGACATTGTTGAAGGGCAAGTTGCCCAGTATTTAGGAGCAATCATGAAGTTGAATGCCAAGCTATTTGGTAATGAGACTTGGGAGGATAAACCTCCATTGCTCATTAATGAACTGATACCTGGGTTCAGCAAACTTTACCTCCAAAGAAACAAGATCCTGATAAATTCTTAATACCATGTACCATAGGCACCATGACCTTTGAGAAGGCTCTTTGTGACCTAGGGTCAGGTATTAACCTCATGCCACTCTCTGTAATGGAAAAACTATGAATCTTTGAGGTACAAGCTGCAAGAATCTCACTAGAGATGGCAGACAAATTAATGAAACAGGCTTATGGACTAGTAGAGGATGTGCTAGTGAAGGTTGAAGGCCTTTACATCCCTGCTAATTTCATAATCCTAGACACTGGGAAGGATGAGGATGAATCCATCATCCTTGGCAGACCTTTCCTAGCCACAGTAAAAGCTGTGATTGATGTTGACAAAGGAGAGTTAGTCCTTCAATTGAATAATGACTACCTTGTATTCAAGACTCAAGGTTCTCCTTCTGTACACATGGAGAAAAAATATGAAAAGCTTCTCTCAATACAGAGTCAAACAAAGCCCCTACATTCAAACTCTAAGTTTGGTGTTCGGAGACCACAACCAAACTCTAAGTTTGGTGTTGAGAGGCCACAACCATGCTCTGATTATCTGTGAGGCTCCATGAGAGTCTACTGTCAAACTATTGACATTAAAGAAGCGCTTATTGAGAGGCAACCCAATTTTTATTTATCTATGTTAAATTTACATTTTCCATTATTATTTTATGTTTTCTTTAGGTTGAGGATCATGTGGAGTCACAAAAATAACAGCAAAAATCAAAGCAAAATAAAAAACAGCATTAAAAACAGCACACCCTGGAGGATGAACTTACTGCAGTTTAAACGCCAGTAAGAGTAGGAGAATGGGCGTTAAACACCTATTCTGGCACTAATCTGGGCGTTTAACGCCAGAAATGGGCACCAGACTGGCGTTTAACACCAGAACAGGGCATCAGGTTGGCGTTAAATGCCAATAAGGGAAGAAAAGCTGGCGTTAAACGCCAGAAATAGGCAGCAACCTGGCGTTTAACGCCAGAATTGCACTCTAAGGGCGTTTTTGCACGCCTAAATGGAGCAGGGATGAGAAGTCCTTGATCCCTTAGGATCTATGGACCCCACAGGATCCCTACCAACCTCAACTCATTCTCTCTCTCTCTCTCACACCTTTTCATAACACTCTTCCCCAAATACCCTTCACCAGTCACCTCCATATCTTTTTCCCAAAAACTCCACCTACCTCCAAAATTCAAAATCCTTTCCCTCCCAAACCCAACCCAAAATACACGCACCCAACCCTCCCCCCACTCCTATATAAACCCCTCATCCCTCTTTCATTTTCACATATCACAATCACCTTATACCCCCTTGGCCAAATTCACTATCTCCCTCCATCTCCTCCATTTTCTTCTTCTTCCCCTTCTTTCTTTCTTCTTTTGCTCAAGGACGAGCAAACCTTTTAAGTTTGGTGAGGTAAAAGCATTGCTTTTTGTTTTTTCATAATCATTTATGGCACCTAAGGCCAGAGAAACCTCTAGAAAGAAGAAAGGGAAGGCAAAAGCTTCCACCTCCGAGTCATGGGAGATGGAGAGATTCATCTCAAAGGTCCACCAAGACCACTTCTATGAAGTTGTGGCCAAGAGGAAGGTGATCCCTAAGGTCCCTTTCATGCTCAAAAGGAATGAGTATCTGGAGATCCGACATGAGATTCGAAGAAGAGGTTGGGAAGTTCTCACTAACCCCATTTAACAAGTCAGAATCTTAATGGTTCAAGAGTTCTATGAAAACGCATGGATCACCAAGAACCATGATCAAAGTATGAACCCGAGTCCAAAGAATTGGCTTACAATGGTTCGGGGAAATTACTTAGATTTCAGTCCAGAAAATGTAAGGTTGGCGTTCAACTTGCCGATGATGCAAGAAAACGCACGCCCCTACACTAGAAGGGTCAACTTTGATCAAAGGTTGGACCAAGTCCTCATGGACATATGTGTAGAAGGAGCTCAATGGAAAAGAGACTCAAGAGGCAAGCCGGTTCAATTGAGAAGACCGGACCTTAAGCCTGTGGCTAGAGGATGGTTGGAGTTCATCCAACGCTCTATCATTCCTACTAGCAACCGATCTGAAGTAACTGTGGATCGGGCCATCATGATCCATAGTATCATAATTGGGGAGGAAGTGAAAGTTTATGAGATCATACCTCTAGAACTCTACAAGGTGGCTGACAAGTCCTCCACTTTGGCAAGGTTAGCCTTCGCTCATCTCATCTGTCACCTATACAATTTAGCTGGAATTGTCATAGAGGAAGACATCCTCATTGAAGAGGACAAGCCCATCACTAAAAAGAGGATGGAGCAAATAAGAGAGCCCACTCATGGACCTCAACAAGAGCATGAGGAAATTCCTCATGAAATTCCTAAGATGCCTCAAGGGATGCACTTTTCTCCACAAAACTATTGGGAGCAACTCAACACCTCTTTGGAAGGCTTGAGTTACGACATGGACCAACTAAGGGTGGAGCACCAAGAGCACTCCATCATTCTCCATGAAATTAGAGAAGATCAAAGAGCCATGAGGGAGGAGCAACAAAGGCAAGGAAGAGACATAGAGGAGCTCAAGAGCACCATTGGTTCTTCAAGAGGAAGAAGATGCCACCCTCACTAAGGTAGACCCCTTCCTTAATCTCCTTGTCTATTTGTCTTTCTATTTTTGGCTTTGAGCTTTATGTTTTACTATGTTTTGTGTCTTTACTACATGATCATTAGTGTCTAGTGTCTATGCCTTAAAGCTATGAATAATTCCATGAATCATTTACCTCTCTTAAATGAAAAATGTTCCTAATTACAAAAGAACAAGAAGTACATGAATTTCAAATTTTATCTTGAAATTAGTTTAATTATTTTGATGTGGCGGCAATACTTTTTGTTTTCTGAATGAATGCTTGAACAATGCATATTTTTTATAGTGAAGTTTATGAATGTTAAAATTGTTGGCTCTTGAAAGAATGATGAACAAAGAGAAATGTTATTGATAATCTGAAAAATCATGAAATTGATTCTTGAAGCAAGAAAAAGTAGTGAAAAAGAAAAAAAGTAGCAAAAAAAATTGGCGAAAAAAAAAAGAAAAGAGAGAAAGAAAGAGAAAGAAAAAGAAAAAGCAAGTAGAAAAAGCTAATAGCCCTTTAAACCAAAAGGCAAGGGTAAAGAGGATCCAAGGCTTTGAGCATTAATGGATAGGAGGGCTTAAAGGAATAAAATCCTAACCTAAACGGCTAAATCAAGCTGTCCCTAACCATGTGCTTGTGTCATGAAGGTCCAAGTGAAAAGCTTGAGACTGAGTGGTTAAAGTCGTGATCCAAAGCAAAAAGAGTGTGCTTAAGAACTCTGGACACCTCTAACTGGGGACTTTAGCAAAGCTGAGTCACAATCTGGAAAGGTTCACCCAGTTATGTGTCTGTGGCATTTATGTATCCGGTGGTAATACTGGAAAACAAAGTTCTTAGGGCCACGGCCAAGACTCATAAAGTAGCTGTGTTCAAGAATCAACATACTGAACTAGGAGAATCAATAACACTATTAAAAATTCTGAGTTCCTATGGATGCCAATCATTCTAAATTTCAAAGGATAAAGTGAGATGCCAAAACTGTTCAAAAGCAAAAAGCTACTAGCCCCGCTCATCTAATTAGGACTAAGTTTCATCGATATTGTGAGATTCATTGTATATTCAGGTTGGCGTTAAACGCTAGAAACAGGATAAAAGCTGGAGTTAAATGCCCAAACTGACATAAAAGCTGGCGTTTAACTCCAAGAAAAGTCTCTATACACGAAAGCTTCAATGCTCAGCCTAAGCACACACCAAGTGGGCCCAGAAGTGGATTTCTGCATTATTTACTTATTTCTGTAATCCTAGTAACTAGTTTAGTATAAATATGACTTTTTACTATTGTACTGGAGATCATTGGACATTTAGTCCTTAGACCTAGGTCTTGGTTATTCTGGTTCCCTCTCTGGGGCCAAAACCAATGAACACCATTATTGCTTATGTTTTTTCAACGGTGGAGTTTCTACACCTCATAGATTAAGGTTTGAAGCTCTGCTATTCCTCGAGTATTAATGCAAAGTACTATTGTTCTTCTATTCAATTCAAGCTTATTCTTATTCCAAGATATTCATTTGCACATAAGAACATGATGAATGTGATGATCAAGTGACACTCATCACCATTCTCACTTATGAACGCGTGCCTGACATACACTTCCGTTCTACATGAAAACAAGCTTGAATGCATATCTCTTGGGACTCTAATCAATGATTCACATCATTTCCCCTCTGACAATGAGGCATCTGAATTTGATATTAGAACCTTCGTGGTATAGGCTAGAAACAATTGGCAGCATTCCTGAGATCCGGAAAGTCTAAACCTTGTCTGTGGTATTCCGAGTAGGATCTGGGAAGGGATGACTGTGACGAGCTTCAAACTCGCGACTGTGGGGCACAGTGATAGTGCGCAAAAGGATCATTGGATCTTATTCCAACACGATCAAGAACCAACAGCTAATTAGCCATGCATTTGTTGTGCCTGGTATTTTTCATCCGAGACGAGAAATCCGACAGTTGATTAGCCGTACAGAAACCATAGAGGACCATTTTCACTGAGAGGACGGGAGGTAGCCATTGACAACGGTGATCTCCAACATACATATTGCCATGGAAAGGAGTATGAATGATTGAATGAAGGCAGTAGGAAAGTAGAGATTCAGAAGGAACAACGCATCTCCATACGCTTATCTAAAATTCCTACGAATGAATTACATAAGTATCTCTATCTTTATTTTATGATTATCTATCTTTTAATTATCAAAACTTCATAACCATTTGTATCTGCCTAACTGAGATTTACAAAATGACCATAGCTTGCTTTAAGCCGACGATCTCCGTGGGATCGACCCTTACTCACGTAAGGTATTACTTGGACAACCCAGTACACTTGCTGGTCAGCTGCATGAAGTTGTGTATCACTATTTCGTGTACCAGTGTAAGTCATCCGAATAGGTAGAAAGTGAGCTGACTTTGTCAGTCAGTCCACAATCACCCAAATAACATTAAAACCGGCACTAGTCCTTGGAAGTACAAACACAAAGTCCATTGCAATACTTTCCCACTCCGATTGCGAAACCTCTAAAGGTTGCAACATCCCAGAAGGTCTTTGATGTTCAATCTTCACCTTTTAACAAGTTAAGCACTTTAAAACATATTCTGCCACATCATTCTTCATACCCGACCACCAAAACATTGTCTTTAAATCATGGTACATCTTAGTACTTCCCGAGTGATTGGAGAATCCGCTTTTGTGTGCTTCCTTTAAGATATCTTGCCGCAAAGTGCCAACATCTAGCACAATGATCCTATCCTTGAATCTCCATAACGCATCTTTATCCTTCGACACTCTCCACTGTTTCCCTTGCTCAATAGCTGGTAACACCTTCCATAATCCTTCATCATTTTCATAAGCCTTTAGGAGTTCGAATTTAAAATCACTGGAGATCTATAATCGACTCAAATACAAAGTCCCAGACACTTCTTGAATACAAATTTTCAGACTCTCGAATTCTTTGAGCAACTCCTCTTCTTGAAGCATCATCCAAGTAGCATACAATGACTTCCGATTAACGCATCCACCACTACATTCGCTTTTCCTGGATGGTAATTCAACTCAAAGTCGTAGTCCTTCAATAATTCCATCCACCTCCTCTGTCTCATATTAAGCTCTTTCTGATCAAAGAGATACTTCAAGCTCTTGTGATCAGAGAAAACTTAGAACTTAACCCCATAGAGATAATGCCTCCACACCTTTAGTGAAAACACAATCGCAGCGAGTTCTAAATCGTGCGTAGGATAATTAACTTCATGAGGTCACAACTGACGTGAGGCATACGCCACCACATTATGATGCTGCATCAGTACGCACCCTAGACCCTTCAGTGAGGCATCATTGTACACCTCGAATGACTCACTTGGCTCAGGAAACACCAACACAGGTGCGGTGGTCAACTTCTCTTTCAACGCCTGAAAGCTCTCCTCACACTCAGGAGCCCAAACAAATGGTGCATCCTTGTGGGTTAACTTTGTCAACGGCAAAGCTATTTGCGAAAAGGCTTTGATGAACCTTCGGTAATAGCCAGCTAAGCCCAGAAAATTCCTTATCTCAGTCAATGAGGTTGGTCGCCCCCAATTCATTACCGCCTCCACTTTAGATGGATCTACTGTTATCCCTTGTTTACTTACCACATGATCCAAAAACTTCACTTCACTCTTCCAGAATTCACACTTAGACAGTTTTGCATAGAGCTTCTTTTTTTTGAGTATCTACAACACGGTCCTCAAGTGTTCAGCATGCTCTTCTTCAGTCTTGGAATAAATCAGTATGCCATCAATGAAGACAACAACGAATTTATCTAAAAATGGACGGAACACTCTGTTCATATAATCCCTAAATGATGCATGAGCATCTTCTCTATCTTTTCCTAGTGAATTTACACTTGAATTGCTAAGTTTAATCAAGATTTAATATATTTTAGCCACTATGAATGCTACTTTGAGTCGTGTTCAATTTTGGTTATTTCAGGTGGCATTTTGGACGAATTTTGCAGAGTTTAAGCCAAGGCTAGAAAATGGAGAGAACGAAGAATTGATGCTGTCCACTCCACGCTGAACTTGGAATTTTCCAAGTTCAACGTGGAGCACTAACATTCCATCCAGTCAAGTTCGGCCTTGTCCAAGTTGAACTTGAGATTTTCCAAGTTCAGCATGGAATCCACACACACAAGGCAGGAAGTACGTACGCCACCATGCTGAACATGGGAAATTCCAAGTTCAGCGTGGACTTGAAAACTCCCAGGGAAGCACACGCCAGATTTCACGCTGAACTTGAACCCAATGGAATGCAATAAGGACGCCTCTCTTATCCCACGCTGAACTTGAGGTTTTTCAAGTTCAGCGTGGATCCTAACAACCAAGTGGTCCCCAAGCATTCAAGAAAAGCTGCAAATGAAGCCAGATTTATTTTGATTGAATTTTGTATTTTATTTTAAAATAGGAAAAGATATTATTTAGTTTTAGAAAATATATTTTACATTAATTAGGATTAGATATAAAAGGAAAAAGAATCTTCTCTTCTCTTCTACCTCATTCAAATTTACAGTTTACCAGAATCCTAGTTTTTACTCTGAACCATGAGCAACTAAACCTCCACTGTTAAAGTTAGGAGCTCTGTCCATTGTATGGATTGATTCTATTGTTTTTTCTATTTTAATTCATGTATTGATTCATATAATTCAAGAATTGTTTTCGTTCTTTATTTTATGAAATTGGGTGGAACGGAAGTATGACCCTCTCTCTAATTGAGTTCTTGTATAACTTAGAAAAGCTCTTTACTTGAACAATAGCTTGAAAACATATTCTCCTAAATTTCTAATTATCTGGACTTAACAGGATACGTGTACATATAATCCTCTTATATTTGGGTAATTAGGATTTCTGTGGCATATAACTAGAATTGAACTTCACCCTCTAATTGGAATCTATTGACCAAGGAATTGGCGGTTAATAAATTTTAGAGGAGACTAAAAAGGTCTAAGGAATTAGGGTTTAGTCACATATAGTTTGCCATGAATTACATCTTGCAAGATTAAAATAATTAGTAAGAAAAGTCAGTCCGGAAAATAGATAACTCTGAAGGCTTAACTATTTCTCCATATTCACAACTTGTTTACTGCTTACTTTCTGATATTCTAAATTTACTGTTTAATGCTTCTGAACCTTCAAACACATTTTTTTGTTTGTCTAACTAAGTAAATTAATCAATCATTGTTGCTTAGTGATGCAGTATTTTATAACCCACACTACTAATCGGCAAGTGCATTAGGTCGTACCAAGTAATACCTTACTGAGTAAGGGTCGATCCCACGAGGATTGGTGGATTAAGCAACAATAGCGTTTGATATGATTAGTTAGGCAAGCAGAAAAGAGTGTTTTGGTGTTCAAAAAGCATTAAACAGTAAATTAAGAAATTCATAAATATATATGGGAAAACAGTTAAGACTTCAGAGTTATCTATTTTTCCGGATTAACTTTTCTTACTAACTATTTTAATTATGTAGGATTTAATTTATGGCAAACTATATATGACTAGACCCTAATTCCTTAGACCTTTCTAGTCTCCTCTAAAATTCATTAACTGCCAATTCCTTGGTCAATTAATTCCAATTAAAAGGTATATGATCAAATTCCAGTTTGCATGCCACAAAAACTCTAATTACCCAAAGAATAAAAGGATTATATGTCACGTATCCTGTTAAATCTAGATAATTAGAATTTAGGAGAATATGTTTTCAAGCTGTTGTTCAAGTATAGAGCTTTTCCAAGTTATACAAGAACTCAAATAGAAAGAGGGTCATACTTCCGTTCCACCCAAATTCATAAGATAAAGAACGAAAACAATTCTTAAATATAAATCCAAAACATAAATTAAAATAGAAAAAGTAATAAAATCAATCCATACAAATAGACAGAGCTCCTAACCTTAACAGTGGAGGTTTAGTTGCTCATGGAATGTAGAATGTAAATTTGTATAGAATTCCCTAATGGAATCCCTCTAATGTAATGTACCTAATAGAAGAGAAGTCTTCCCTTTTTATAACTAATCCTAATTAATTTAAAATCTAATATTTTAAATTAAGATAATATCTTTTCCTATTTTAAAATAAAATTTGAATTTAAATCAAAATTAACTAACTACTCCGTGTCTTGTAACGTGGGGACCACTTGGCTTCACTGGATCTGCGCCTAACTTGGGTGCTAAAATGGGGCCCAGAAATCACCCCTAGCGGTTTCTACGTTTTCTGCACGTGGCGCATGTCACGCGTACGCGTCGATAGTCTCTTCTGCAAGTCACGCGGACGCGTCGGTCATGCGTCCGTGTCGCTGAGCAAATTTTCAAATCACGCGTACGTGTCAGTCACGCGCACGCGTCGCCATGGAAAGCTCCAAATCACGTGTACGCGTCAGTAACACGTATGCGTCGCTCCTCGCTGAAAACTCTTTTGATTCTTGAGCTGCAGAAACTCCATCAAATCCAGTCGAATGCTACCTAAAATAAACAAAATTGCAAAAGACTCAAAGTAGCATCCATATTGGCTAAAAGATAATTAATTCTTTATTAAACTCAACAATTTAGATGAAAATTTACTAGAAAAAGATAGAAAAGATGCTCACGCATCACTTAGTCCATCAATCCTCGTGGGATCAACCCTCATTCACTTGAGGTACTACTTGGTACCACCCGGTGTACTTGCGGGTTAGTTTGTGGTTATAAATTCCACACCAATAAATACTGCAGGAGTGTTTGTCAACCTAAAAGACATTATAGTGTATTCGTAATGACCATAACGAGTCCTGAAAGCTATCTTAGGGATATCCTCTCGCCTCACCCATATCTGGTGGTAACCGGATCGCAAATTAATCTTGGAGAAAACCCCAGCTCCTTGTAACTAATCCATGAGATCATCAATTCTCGGCAGCGGGTACTTATTCTTTATTGTGACCTTGTTTAGCTACTTGTAATCCACTTAGAGCCGTATACTCCCGTCTTTCTTCTTTACTAGTAACACTGGCGCACCCCATTGGGAAACACTTGGCCGGATAAAGTTCTTACCCAACAAATCATCTAACTGAGACTTTAGCTCGGCCATTTCTAGTGGTGACATCCTATAAGGAGCACTTGAAATTGGTCCAGCCCCAGGCACCAACTCAATAGCAAACTCAACCTGTTGGTTAGGTGGAAATTCATCAATATCATCGAGAAACACTTCCGAAAACTCACACACAACCAGAATTTGTTCCAGTCTTTGATCATCACCCTAAACACCTACAGTTAACAATAAGATACCCTGACATACAGTCCCAGAACAATTCACCATCATAGAATTCAAGTAATAGCTATTCAATACAACCGGTCTTTTTATACCTTTTGGCATAAAGTAAACCGATTTTGCAGAACAATCAAGCAGGACATGGTTCTCAGATAACCAGTCCAATCCCAAGATAAGATCGAGACCGATCATCGGCAAGCAGATAAAATTATGGACAAAGTCACGTTGCTTGACCCTAAATGCAACTTGTGGGCATCCTAGCCTAGTTATCATGGCTTCATGGGTGGCATTATACACCTTTAGGTCATAACCTAAGACTACAATCTTCAAGCCTAACTCACTAGCTTTTTTGAATGCAATGAATGAATGCGTTGCTCCCGAATCAAATAAAGCATTTAAAGTTTGACCAGCCATTTCACAGTTACCTCGAATAAGTGCCTCGGATCCCTGAGCACCTATAGCTGAGGTGGTGAACACCCGACCAGTCTGTTGTGCCTTCCCAGCACCTTGTTTCTGCTTCTCCGGATAGTTTGCGGTTTTATGCCCCGCTTTACCACAAGAATAACACAAACCTCATCTGGCCTTCCACAAGGTTCCCGAATGGTGACTTCTACACCTAGCACAAGCTTGCTCATTTTGAGGCTGCTTCTCAAACCTTTTTCCTTGGGAGTTGTTGTTGTTGGGCTTCCTGAAAGAGCCTCCCCTCTTGAAAGGCGGAGCTCTAGGTGCAAAGCTCTTCCTTCGGTTTTATGGGAATGATCCCTTGTGGCTCCCTCTCTCAGCAGCTACCTTCTTCACACACTATTCAGCAACACCCTACTCTTGTTCACTAACTCGGAGAAAGTCCTAATCTCCATTGGTCCCACTGAGCTGAAGATATCACTCCGGAGTCCTCCTTCATACTTAATGCACTTCCATTCCTCAGAGTCTCCTGGAGTCCCCTGACACATACGGGAAAACCTGAATAGCTCCTCAAACTTGTCGATATACTCAGATACAAATATAGTATGCTGCTTCAGCTGCAGCAACTCAAGTTCCTTGCCCGTCCTGGCAGAAGTTGGAAAGTACTTCTTATAGAACTCCTCCCGAAAGACATCCCAGGTGATATAGTCATCACCATGCTGCAGGAGACGTTGGACTCCTTGCCACCAATTCAATGCTTCCCCAGTGAGCAAATAGGTAGCAAACTCAACACGCCGCCCTTCAGGTACCACTTGCGCTTGCAGTGCTCGCTCCATAGCCTAAAACATAGGTGGATTAACTTTCAAAAAGTTTGCCAATGTCATCGGGCCCTGAACTCCACCTCCATCATTGCCATGGTTGTTCATCTGTTGTCCAACAGCCTCAATAGTGGCCTGCATCACCGCAGCCATGTTTTCCAACGCTGTCATAAAGTTCACCGGGTCATTTGGGTTGATCTCCGGTGCACGAGCACTAGTACAACCTCCCCCACGGCCTCTACCGCGTCCACGAGGTGCCATCTGGTTCCTATACACAACAAACAATCGATATTAAGTTGATTAGTCTCAATATCGGAATTTTAGTGCTTCAAAGTACCAAATGTATGCTCATGAACGTTTATGCCAGTTATATCAAGCAGATATACTAATAGCACATAACACACATACAAAGAATGCACAGAAGCATAGTTAGTTTGTCCCTCCGACTCTACAGGAACGAACTGCCCTAATACCATGATGTAACACCCTACCATGTAGAGTCTTATGCTTAAGTCATAAGTCAGAGACGGCAAGGTATTACGACCTCTAAAAATAAAAATTTAGTACGTATAGTAGTGTGAAAAATGATTATAACTAGGAGCCTTTGAAGAAAAAGGGGTAAAACAAAATCGTAACTTGAAAGCACAACACTCCGATCGAGAACGTAACGAATAAAAGAATAAACCAAAGCGAGAATATATATATATACAGAGGAGTGTCAAAAACAGGAATATCAAAACTCAAAATCCGGTTGCGAAGATAACCGGTCTGAGCATCCGAAAGGAAACCCAAAGGGACATAAATTCAGAAAACCTATTCTCCAAAATCTCCTCTAAGAAGAGTCATCACAGTTTGTATTATTCAATGGAGATAAAAGTGTCTAAGTAAAACATATAAAACCAAAACAGAGTCCTGAGAACAAAGGATCTTCGCTAATCCAGAAGCCTCCAGCATGCTTCAGCGAGAAGCCTCACGTCCTGCATCTGAAAACCACAAAATCCGCATGGGTGAGAACCAAAGGTTCTCAGTATGGTAAAAGTACCCACATATCTAACATGTAATGTCCTGGGAAAGCCAAAGGCAATCCTAGAACTTCCCCTAGATAAATTCAAAGCTTATAAACAAGCTAAACCATAAATGGCAACTGCCTAAAGATTCTTCAGTCTAACTAATACTTCCCTTTCCAATTCCTTCAGACCTCCCAACCACCAGCAGGAGTATAATATGGCAAACACAGTTATATCAAACAAGAGATATACAAATAGGAAATAGATATGGCACTAAGACGATTAGCAAGTAATATGCAATCAATTAGGCAACTCCAAACAATTCACAAAATATGCATATGATGTATGCCTGTCCCTAATGGCTGATGATATCATCTGTTGGTTATATAGCCAACCCGACAAGTCCTGGTAGCTAACCATTGGACTGTCCCTCTATCGTGCATACCCAACTCGAGTTATCGTCAATCATCATCATGATCATAATCATAATCATAATCCATATCCAACACCCTCACTAGTGTATATTTACGGGGACGAGCTCATTTGAAACTTTCATAGTGTCCTGCCACACTTACGACATAGGGTTAGCAGAGTATCGAGTCTCCACCTGGAGCACGTGGTGGCTAGCCACTGCTTTCACCCAGGGAAACTCGTATCTCAGATAGTGAAAGTGCAACATTCATATTTCATTCAATAGCATATATGCATTTATACTCAGCCATAATCAATAATGGCTCCGCTGTAACTCGGCAATAACTCATCCATCCGGCTCACAGTTCAATCTAGAACCAGCCAATTTATCAGCAAATACAGCCCTTCGGCTCATGGCACACACAGCACTTCCACCGCCATCCTCCGTATCTCATATAATCATCATTGATCATAACTTTTCCCCTTGCTGCATTCACAAGTTACCACATCCCTTAGCTCCTTTCTCATTGCTAGGCATATCATAATGATTTAAGACATAAGGGGTAAGATCGGAGGCTTGAAAGTATGAATTTGGCTTTTATAACTCAAAATACACTTTGGGATGAAAACAGGGCCACGCTTACGCATCCATCACATGCACGCGTAGATGGCCATAAATTTCATCGACGCGTATGCATCGCCCACATGCACGCGTGGGCTGGAAAACAGCCAAATGACACATACGCGTGGGTGCGTTTGTGCCCTATGCACAAAACTGACACAATTCTGGCACAACTCTCGGGAAAATAACAGGGCATTTGGTGCAGCGCATCGATGCGCACGCGTGGACCACGCGCACGCGTGGATGGTGCGTTTCTAAAAAAATGACGCGTATGCATCAGGCACGCCTACGCGTGGGGGGTTTTCTGCTAAAAAATTTTCTAAGTTAAAAGCTGCAGATTTCACAAATTAAACCCTCAATCTTCCAATGGATATAACTTCTTCATTTAAAATAATTTTTTGCCCATTCTTTGAACGGCATGAACATCCCAAATCTAATTTCATTTCTAAATAAGTTTGGCACAAAAAGGGGATCGGGAGTCCAAGTTATGTCCCGTCAAAGTATGCCCAAAAACCATATTTTCATACAAAACCACAAAGTGCCATTTTCAAAACAAACCATTTTCAATATTTTTCAAGAACAACCAAAACATACCAATTTCATCCCTTTTTGAAATAAATCAAATATACCAAAATCATCATCAAGCCTCCTCAACTCACACATTAACACCTTACCACAATTCACAAAACCATCATCCTACCATTTTAACACTTCTCAATCAAATGGCTAAAAGACAAACACATTAACATGTCATACATCCTTCCTCATCCCAATTTTCAATAATACCATTTTCAATCAACCATCATTACACATAACCCATATCATACTCACCATCAACATGGTTTCACCCACAATTCAACCTCAATCATTAATCAAGCATATATCACAACATGCATTTTTCTCATATATCACACCAACAAGGCATCAATATTCATAATCACATATATGACCACATCATATATCTCAAATATTCAATAACATCAACAATTCAATGCCTATCTTAGGGCCTCTAGCCTAAGTTTTCACACCACATTACATTTTAGATACAGGAAACCGAGACCATACCTTAGCCGATTTTCCAAGCTCAACCAGAGCACTTCCAAATCACTTGTCCACAAGCTCTCAAGATCTCAACACCTCTAAGAATAGATTTTTATCACACCAATGCCCTTTCCAAGCTTTTCAAATCCCAATCAAGCTCCAATATTCACATACACACTTTCTAAGCCACAATCATCATACCCAAATACAACATCTTAATACCCAAACATCATAGAACATCATATTACACTAGAGTTGAGAATTTTACCACACCCAAGGTTTAAGGAGATAAGATTAATATTCTCCTTCAAGAGAGTTGGGTCCTATAACATCAAAGAGCTCAAAATATCAACACTTTCTCCATAAAATTCGAAAATTAGGGATGAAGAACTGAAATAATTTCGTGACTGTTCCGAGGGTTACCTGAAACGTGTAGCTCGGTCGTCTGGAAAGGCCCGAGGTGGGGGTTCAGGGACCCGAGCTTGATATGTTGAGTGGTTGGTGGTTGTACCTGCAATGACACTCCGATGCTTAAGTTAGCATGGGTCCAAGCAGATATGTGTAGAATGTGGAATGAATGCCATACCTGGGTGCTCCAGTGTATTTATAGTAGTTGGCCGTGATCTTCCCTGGATAAGATATTCTTATCTTATCTTATCTTTGGGAGTTTTATCTCTATCTTTGTGGAACCGCCTTTTCTAGGCCTTTTCGGCCTTTAGGTTTTGGGCTGCGTTCCTTTTGATGGGCCTTCCTTGCTTTATTGTCCGAGGTCCGACCTGTAGGCGTGAGCCTTAGGACGAGGTCGGACCTTTTATGAATTTGCCGAGTTGGAGGAGCCCGGTCAGGGTATGAACAGTGCCCCTGCCCGAGTTCGTCCTTTTTGGGAGGTCGAGCTCGGGCATAGTAGTTTTTCAAAATTCAAAAATGGCCGTTCCTGCATTTATTGCATGTTACCGTTTTTCCTCGATTTCCGTTCGGGCTCTGTGAAGGCTTTATTTATTTGCCCCTTTCCTCCTTTTTTCTGCGTTTTTGTTTTTCTTTATCCTTTTCGAGCACTGCTTCCTCTTTCTCTTTGCTCTGCTTCCCCGAATCTCTCCGTGTGCCTTTCTGGGGTTCCCTCTGTGCCGTCGTTTTGTTCTCCTTGCTCGCCGTCTTCGTTTTCTTTCTTCCAGGTTTGTTCCCATGTTTCTCTTTTCTTGTGCACATATGTTTCTGTTCTTTGTGTGGCTCTTGTTTGTTTCTTTTTCTTTATGCCTGGGTTACCCCGAAAAGAGGCGCCGCCATTGCTTGTTGTTTGTATATGGGGGGGCTCTTTTTGTTCTCTGGTATTTTTTGTTCCGGGTTGCCGCATTTTCTTCGTGGGGTTTTGTTTCTTGTTTGGCTAACTGAGTTTTTGCTGTCTTCTCTATGTGATTTTTGCTTGCTGTTGTATTCTTCTTTGTAGGTAAGATTTTTATGTCTCGAAAGGTTCTTCAAGCGATGTCGACTAAGATTCCATGTGGTCTTGGTTGGGTAGACCCTCTTCCTCTAAGAGTCCCTTCTGTGGTAGATTCTGAGTATTTAGCTAGGTTCCGTAGGCACTGTAGCATATGTGAAAATAGAGAGTCTGAGAGGGATTATGATTCCGAGGATAGAGTGTGCTTCCCGCCCTTAGATAGTTCCGAGAAGCTCTTCTTTTATGCTTATGATTGTTTTTTCTCTAAGCTGGGTGTCCGACTTCCCTTTACCGATCTGGAGTCCGAGGTGTTATGGTCTTGTAACCTTGCCCCTACGCAGCTCCATCCAAATTCTTGGGCGTTTTTAAAGCTGTTTCAACTTTTGTGCCAGTTTTTGGGCGTCTCCCCCTCTATTTCTCTTTTTTCCTATCTGTTTGTGTTGACGAAGCCGGGGTCGGGTGGAGGGAAGGTATCTTGGGTCTCTTTTAGGGCTAACCAGGGAAGGAAGTTTTGTACCCTGTATGATGAGTCCTTTCATGATTTTAAGAACTTTTATTTCAAGGTCCGGGCTACTGGAGACGTCCGACCTTTCTTTCTAGATGAGAGTGGGGAGCCTTCTTTTCCTCTTTGTTGGCAGGAGAATATAGTGTCTGCTAAGTATACCTTTGAGAGTCTAGATGAGGTGGAGCAGGCTTTTGTGGGTGTGGTGAGCAGTTTATGGGGTCGGGCACCTCACTTGGACACGAAGAAAATGTTGGGAGATCCAAGCCTTCTCCGTTCTGAGTTAGGTAGTTCCCGACCTCTCCGAGATTCATCTTTTTTTAGTATTTTGGTTTTGCTTGTTTTGGTGGAATTTCTGTTGTGGTAATCCTTTTTCTTTTATTTCTGCAGAGATGTCTTCTCAGGCGGATTCCATGAAGTTCCTTCGTCGGACAAAGAAGTCTGTGGCTGCTCGAAATATCGAGGCTGGGGAGGCTTCTGCCCGATCTTCTCCGAAGAAGACTACTGTGGGTGTCACTACTCGGTCGAAGGCTATTCCGACTCCCCAGTTCCGACCTATAAGTCAGGATCCTCCGACCTCTGGGCCTGCTACCTCTTCTCCTCCTTCGTCCTCGGGTCCTCCTCCCAAGAAGCAGAAGACCTCTCAAGAGCTTGCGGGTTTTAATGACAAGGATTTTGATGCTCTTGGTTGGATTGAACGGCATATTCTTCCTCAGACATTTATTTCTACTGATGATGTGTCTATGGAACACCATTTTCAGTATATGGCGCGGAGTTGTGTCCGGATGGCTAGTCTTCATGCCGCTATTGCCCGGGAGTTCAAGAAATCCCCCATTGGCGCGACCAGCTCCCGACTTGAGAAGGCTCAGTCTGAGTTCGAGAGGATTAGTGAGCTGAAGGCTGCTAGGATTACTGAGCTGGAGGCCTCTTTGGAGAAAGAGAAAGCTAAAGCTACCGCGGCTGTGGCGGCAGCGAAAGCATCTGACGAGATGGCGAAGGCGGCGACGGAGAATTATACTCGGATATATGCCGAGCTTGTGGAGACAAAGGAGAGGTTGCAATCCGCTCAGGATGATTTTTACGAGCTAGAAGGTCATGTGGCTAAGGGTATGGATGCTATGTTTGAAAATTTGAAGGCTCAGGTCCGGGTTCTTGCTCCTGACCTGGATCTGAGCTTATTTAGTACGGATAACGTTGTTGTGGAGGGAAAGATTGTTCCTGCTCCCAACGAGGATGAGGTTCCGGTGTCCGACCCCAAAGTTCCGGTTGCGAACCCGACTTCACCTTTGGCCGGGGATGGATCTGGTGTGGAGGTTTTAAACCGGGATGACGGTGCCGTCGATGCAGTCCCGATTTCTATGTTTCCTCCGCAGCCTTCTGTTGATGTGGAGTCCGGAAAGGACCTTGATCCTCTGTAATCTTTTATTTTTGGTTTTTTGCCCGACCTGTGGGCTCTTTTGTTTTTGGATGGTTTCTGTGAACGCTTTGGACGCCTTTTGCTATTAGCTACTTTGTAGTAACTTTTTAGCTTATTATGCGGTGTTTTGTTCGCGTTTTGACTTTTTGTTCCGCTTTTATGCTTTTTAGTTGTTTTTGGATAACAACCTTTTAGCTAGCGCTTGAAACTTTTGTTTTACCCCTTCCTTTGATTTCGTTTTTTCGCTTGTACTTTTTAGTTGTTTTTGTATAGCAACTTTTTAGTAAGCGTTTTCGAAATCTTTGCTTTTGCCGTTTTAAGGCTTCTTTCTTTGATCCGGGCTTTTTTCTCGGACCTCGGGCGTTCGAGTACCCCCCTTTGTTGGGTCCGACCTTGTCGTTGGTCGCCCTTTTAAGTTATTTTTGTAATCTCTTTTTATTTGGCTTTTTGAGCCTTTTCAGAGTTGCTTTATAACTTCTCACATTAATTTGAACCTCGTCGCTTTATCTTTGCCGACCTTATGTGGTCTCTTGGCAAATGATTTTTTGCGTTTTGCCGAGCATAAATTAATGCGCCTTGGCGGGGTACTTTCTAGGATTTGTTTCATCATGAGGAAGAAGAAAAGAAAATAGAAAAATTCGATTAGTATTAAAAAAAAGAATATTTACAGAGTGTTTACCCTTGACTAGGTCGGGTGCCTTATTTGACCGGGTGTCTCATTAAAAAACCCTTGTAGGGAAAAAGAGTACACCTCGGGTTAAATTTTTCTAGCTGTAGTACCGTCTTAGATTACAGGCGTGCCAGGCCCTGGGCAGCTCATTGCCTTCTAGGTCGGATATTTTGTAATAGCCTGTACCTAAGACTTCTGTTACCTTGTAGGGTCCTTTCCAATTTGCAGCTAGCTTTCCTTCTCCCGACTTTTGTGTTCCGATGTCTTTTCGGATTAGAATCAGGTCGTGAATGGAGAAGCTTCGCTTTATTACTTTCTAATTGTATCTGAGGGCCGTTTCGCCGTTTTAAGGCTTCTTCTCGGATCCGGGCTCTTTCTCGGACCTCGGGGAGGAGGTCGAGTTCTTCCTTTTGTGCCTGCGGGTTACCTTCTTCGCTGTAGAAGATGACTCTGGGTGACCCTTCATCTATTTCGATAGGAATCATTGCCTCCATCCCGTAAGCTAGTCGGAATGGCGATTCTCCCGTTGTGGAGTGTGGGGTTGTCCGATATGCCCATAGTACCTGGGGGAGCTCCTCGGCCCATGCCCCTTTGGCCTCTTGGAGTCTTCGTTTTAACCCGGCCAAGATGACTTTATTTGCGGCCTCTGCTTGTCCATTGGCTTGTGGGTGCTCGACTGAGGTGAATTGCTGTTTGATTTTTAGTTCGGCCACCAAGTTCTGAAAACTTGTGTCCGTGAACTGTGTTCCATTGTCTGTTGTGATGGAGTAGGGGACTCCGAACCTTGTGACAATGTTTTTGTATAGGAATTTGCGGCTTTTCTGAGCCGTAATGGTGGCTAAGGGTTCAGCTTCGATCCACTTTGTGAAGTAGTCGACCCCTACTATGAGGTATTTGACTTGCCCCGGTCCTTGGGGGAACGGGCCGAGTAGGTCAAGTCCCCATTTTGCGAAGGGCCATGGTGCGGTGATGCTGATAAGGTCTTCTGGTGGTGCCTTGTGGAAATTGGCGTGTTTTTGGCAGGGGGGCATATTTTCACAAATTCCGTTGCGTCTTTCTGCAAGGTCGGCCAGTAGAACCCGGCTCGGACTACTTTTTTGGATAATGCCCGAGCTCCGAGATGGTTCCCACACATGCCTCCGTGGACTTCTACGAGGACGTTCTTTGTTTCTGAGGTCGGGACGCACCTAAGGAGGGGATTTGAGAATCCTCTTCTGTATAATACGTCGTGAATTAGTGTATAATTCTGGGCCTCTTTCGTGAGTCTTTTAGCTTCCTTTCTTTCGGCGGGAAGAGTTCCCGACCTCAGGTAGTTGAGTATGGGGGTCATCCATCCTTGCTGTTGGTTGGATATATTTAGCGTTTCTTCCTCTCTTAGCACGGAGGGGGATTGTAAGGTTTCCTGGAGGAGACTTCTGTTGTTGCCTCCGGGCTTGGTGCTGGCGAGCTTTGAGAGGGCGTCTGCCCGGGCGTTTTGTTCCCGAGGTATGTGCTGAATCTGTATCTCTGAAAAGTGGCGTAGTTGTGCCTGTGTTTGGTCCAGGTATTTTTTCATGGTGGGGTCTTTGGCCTGGTAGCTTCCATTTACTTGTGATGTGACGACCTGGGAGTCGCTGAAGATCGTGATTTTCTGGGCTCCGACCTCTTCGGCTAGCTTTAAACCTGCTAGTAGGGCCTCGTATTCGGCTTGGTTGTTCGAAGCCTGGAACTCGAATTTTAGGGATAGTTCTATCCGCGTTCCTTGGTCGCTTTCGAGTATAACCCCGGCTCCGCTTCCAGTTTTGTTTGAGGACCCGTCGACATACAGGTTCCATGAGAGTGGGGTTCCAGGGGTCTCAGTGTATTCTGCGATGAAGTCGGCTAGATACTGAGATTTTATGGCAGTCCGGGTTTCATAGTGGAGGTCGAACTCGGATAGCTCCACCGCCCATTGCAGTATTCGTCCTGCCAGGTCTGTTTTTTGGAGGATGTGTCTCATGGGTTGGTTTGTCCGGACTTTGATGGTGTGGGCTTGAAAGTAGGGACGGAGCCTCCGAGCTGTGAACACTAGGGCGTAGGCGAATTTTTCTATCTTCTGATAGTTTAATTCGGCCCCTTGTAGTGCCTTGCTTACAAAGTATATGGGGCGTTGTCCTTGGTCATTTTCTCGTATTAATGCTGAAGCGACTGCTCGATGTCCAACCGAGAGGTATAGTACGAGCTCTTCTCCTTTTAAAGGTCGGGTAAGGATTGGTGGCTGCCTGAGGAATTCCTTGAATTCTTGGAAGGCTTTTTCGCACTCCGGGGTCCATGAGAAGGGCTTCCCTTTCTTTAGGAGTGAGTAGAGAGGTAGTGATTTTATTGCTGATCCTGCCAAGAATCTTGATAGGGCGGCTAGCCTTCCATTCAGTTGTTGTACTTCTTTGACACACGTCGGGCTCTTCATATTGAGTATCGCTTGGCATTTGTCCGGGTTTGCTTCGATGCCCCTTTGAGTCAGCATGAAGCCTAAGAATTTTCCGGCCTCTGCGGCGAAGGTGCACTTTGTTGGGTTAAGTCTCATGTTGTGTTTTCTGAGGGTACCGAAGATACTGGTGAGGTCGGTCAACAAGTTTTTTTCTTCTTGTGTCTTTACCAGCATGTCGTCGACATACACCTCCAGCTGTAATCCGATGTGCTCTGAGAACACTTTGTTCATTAGCCTCTGGTAGGTTGCCCCTGCGTTCTTCAGCCCGAAGGGCATCACTACGTAGCAGTAGTTTGCCCTTGGGGTTATGAACGAGGTCTTTTCCTGGTCGGGTCCGTACATCGGGATCTGATTGTATCCCGAGTATGCGTCCATGAAGGAGAGATATCTATAGCCTGAGGCTGCGTCTACTAAGGCGTCGATGTTTGGTAGTGGATATGGGTCTTTACGGCAGGCTTTGTTGAGATCTGTGTAATCGACGCACATCCTCCATTTTCCATTGGGCTTTTTCACCAGGACCACGTTTGCGAGCCATAGGGGGTATTTTACTTCCCTAATGAACCCTGCATCTAGCAGTGCTTGTACTTGTTCTTCTATTGCTTGCATGCGCTCGGGTCCGAGCTTTCGGCGTCTTTGTTGGACAGGTCGGGATCCCGGGTAAACTGATAGCTTATGGCACATCAGGTCGGGGCTTATGCCTAGCATGTCGGAGGCTTTCCAGGCGAAGAGGTCGGAATTCTCCCTTAAGAGGGTTATGAGTTCCTCCTTTAGGCCCGCTTCGAGGTTTGTTCCTATGTTTGTTATTTTTTCAGGTGTGTTCCCAATCTGGACTTTTTCGGTTTCTCCCTCTGGTTGTGGCCGAAGATCTTCTCGGGATTGAACTCGTCCGAGTTCTATTGTATTGACCTCTTTCCCTTTTAGGCTCAGGCTTTCGTTGTAACATCGCCGCGCTAGGTTTTGGTCACCTTTTAGGGTAGCGATTCCTTTTGTGTTAGGGAACTTCATACAGAGGTGTGGGGTCGAGACTATAGCTGCCAGTCTGTTTAGGGTTGGTCGCCCAATGAGGGCATTGTATGCTGAAGTGACGTCGACTATAATGTAGTCGATGCTTAATGTTTTAGATTGCTCGCCTTTTCCAAAGGTAGTGTGTAGCGAGATGTATCCTAAGGGATGGATCGGGGTATCCCCTAGCCCAAATAGGTCGGTGGGATAGGCCTTTAGTTCTTTTTCTTCAAGTCCGAGCTTGTCGAAGGCCGTTTTGAACAGGATATCTGCTGAGCTTCCCTGGTCAATCAGGGTTCGATGTAAGTTGGCGTTTGCTAGGATAATGGTGATTACCATTGGATCGTCGTGCCCGGGTATTATCCCTTGAGCATCTTCTCGGGTAAATGAGATAGTAGGTAATTCGGGCAGGGGACTGTCTTCTCGGACGTGATAGACTTCTTTGAGGTGTCTTTTTCGCGAGGATCTGGATGTTCCTCCGCCAGCAAAACCTCCATTTATCATGTGAACGTGCCTTTCAGGGGTTCGTGGGGTTTGTTCGGCCCGATCTTCGTTATCTCCCCGCCTTCTCTTCCTGGTCTCTTCTCCTTTCTCTGCTATGTATCTGTCGAGTTTTCCTTCTCTGGCTAGCTTTTCTATAACATTTTTTAGGTCGTAGCAGTCGTTAGTAGAATGACCGTAGAGCTTGTGATATTCACAGTATTCGGACCGATCTCTCCCCGCTCTCTTGTGTTTTAGCGGTCGGGGCGGTGGGATCTTTTCGGTGTGGCATACTTCTCTGTAGATGTCTACCAGGGAGACTCGGAGGGGGTGTAGTTGTGGTACTTCCGTGGCTTGTCCGAGTTGGGTTCTTCCTTCTTCTTCTGTTCCCGATCTCGATCTCGGAGTGGGTAGGTTGATTCCTTCCTAGAAGAGTCTCTTAGCTGGGAGGTTTCCTCCATGTTGATATATTTTTCTGCCCGCTCCTGCACCTCGTATAGGGAGGTCGGGTATCGTTTGGATAGGGATTGGCTAAACGGTCCCTCTTTTAGGCCGTTTGCTAGTCCCATGATGGCTGCTTCAGTGGGCAAGTGTTGTATGTCCAGGCAGGCTTTGTTGAATCGCTCCATGTATTCTCGGAGAGTTTCTTGATTACCTTGTTTGATCCCGAGTAGACTGGGGGCATGTTTTGTCTTGTCCTTTTGAATAGAGAACCTTGTTAGGAATTTTTTGGTTAGGTCTTCGAAGCTGGTGATTGATCTTGGTGGCAGGTTGTCGAACCACTTCATGGCTGACTTGGTGAGAGTGGTGGGGAAGGCTTTGCACCGAATCGCGTCGGAGGCGTCGACTAGGTACATTCTGCTTCTGAAGTTGCTGAGGTGGTGACTTGGATCGGTGGTGCCGTCGTAGAGATCCATATCGGGTGGTTTGAAGTTCCGCGGTACCTTCTCCTTCATGATCTCTTGCGTGAAGGGATCATGGTTACCTTCGGGGGTGGTGCCGCGTTCTGTCCGGTCTTTCAGGTTGGCCTCTATTTTCCGCAGTTTTTCTTCTAATTCTCTGCGCTTTCGAGTCTCCCTTCTCAGATCTTGTTCAGTTTCTTTCTGCTTCTTTATGTCCTCTTCGAGTTGTTTCAGTCGGTTTTGTTGTGCCTGGACTGCTTCTAGAATTTCCGAGCTCTTCTCTTTTTCGGAATTTTGTGGATCTTTGTTTGGGAGTGATGTCTTTGGGCGATTCTGTTTGTTTCCTCCTGGAGTGCGTGGTGATAGAGGGCTGTCCGGTCGTTCTCCGGTGTCAATTTCGTCCTCTTGATCGGATGCAGCGTGGTCATTGTTGTGAGGGTTGTCCGCCATGGTAGAGGGATGACTTCCAGGTCCCCAGAAACGGCGCCAATGTTCCGAGGGTTACCTGAAACGTGTAGCTCGGTCGTCTGGAAAGGCCCGAGGTGGGGGTTCAGGGACCCGAGCTTGATATGTTGAGTGGTTGGTGGTTGTACCTGCAATGACACTCCGATGCTTAAGTTAGCATGGGTCCAAGCAGATATGTGTAGAATGTGGAATGAATGCCATACCTGGGTGCTCCAGTGTATTTATAGTAGTTGGCCGTGATCTTCCCTGGATAAGATATTCTTATCTTATCTTATCTTTGGGAGTTTTATCTCTATCTTTGTGGAACCGCCTTTTCTAGGCCTTTTCGGCCTTTAGGTTTTGGGCTGCGTTCCTTTTGATGGGCCTTCCTTGCTTTATTGTCCGAGGTCTGACCTGTAGGCGTGAGCCTTAGGACGAGGTCGGACCTTTTATGAATTTGCCGAGTTGGAGGAGCCCGGTCAGGGTATGAACAGTGACTTACCTTAAGAATAAAGTAGTGGGTTTTGTATAGCTTTTCATGATGAATGCATGGCCACAAACGGTGCGGCAATCGGAGCTCTAAATCAAACGTTATGGTGGTTTGAAGATCAAACAAGGGTTAAAACTTGAGAGAGTGTTCTTCCTCCATTTGCTTCCATTTTCAGCGTGTTTCTTAAGTGTAGTGAGGAGAGAGAGTGCTGAAATGAGTGTATTAGGTTTAGTTAGGTTGGGCCAAGGGCCCAATATGGGTCCAGTTAGCCCGATTTGCCTCGTTCGGTCTAATCTTGGTCCGATTTCTACAAAATTAGTATCGAAATTCTCGTCTCAATTTTCTCTACCATATTTAGCCATAAAAATCACATTTTTAGCTTTCTAGAATAAATTCTCATTTATGGGTTAATTAGTTATTAATTAACCAGGTTTTACAGCAAATGGAAAGAGTAGCAGTCTGTAGACGTCAGGGTCTACTCCGTTGATAATTAGTTATTAATTCATATATTTAATTTTTTATCATTATTTTTTATTCTCTTATTTTATGTGTTTAATAAAGTTGATACCTTAGCTCACTTAATTCTTTTAGAACCAATGGAAGATATTGATGTTATCCTAGGCATGGATTGGTTAGCAGCTTGTCATGCTGATGTGAGTTGTTACTCCAAAATTGTGAAATTTGACATTTCTGGTATCTCACCTTTTATTTTTAAGGGTGACGATTATCCCACTTTAGCTAGCATCATCTCATCGATGAGTGCAATGCAATTAATGGATAAGGGGAGCCAAGGAATTTTGGCATTTGATAGAGACGTTATGCTGAAGTGCCTAGTCTTGATCAGGTTCCTATTGTTAGAGAATTTTCTGACGTGTTTCCTGATGAGCTACCAGGAATGCCACCTGACCACGAAGTTGAATTTTCCATATAATTAGCCCCAAGAGTCCAGCTTGTGTCTATTCCTCCCTATCGTATGGCTCCAACTAGGTTACAAGAATTAAAGGTTCAATTGAAAGACATGCTGGAGAAAGGATTCATTTGTCCTAGAACGTTTCCATGGGGAGCTCCTGTTCTATTTGTAAAGAAGAAGGATGGAACGATGCAACTATGTGTGGACTATAGTATCGTTAGCTCAATAAGATAACTAATTGCAATAAGTATCCATTGCCAAGGATTGAGGATTTTTTTTATCAACTTCAAGGAGCTACTTGTTTTTCAAAAATCGACCTGCGTTTAGGGTACTATCAATTGAAGATAAAAGAGAGAGACATTCCAAAAATTGCCTTTCATACCCGCTATGTACACTATGAGTTCTTAGTAATGTCCTTTGGTTTGACGAATATGCCAGCAGCTTTCATGGATTTGATGAATTGAGTCTTCAAACATTTCTTAGATAATTTTTTTATCGTCTTCATCGATGATATCTTGGTGCATTCAAAAAGTGCTACAGAGTACAAGTATCATTTGAGGATTGTGTTACAAAACTTAAGGGATCACAAGCTTTATACTAAGTTTTCTAAATTTGAGTTTTGACTTGATCAAGTGACATTTTGGGGCATGTTGTATCAAAAGATAGAATCATGGTGGATCCAAAGAAGGTTAAAGCCGTTCAGAAGCGGCCAAAGCCTAGTATAGTGACAAAAATCTGTAGCTTTCTAGGGTTGGCCGGATACTATCGGCAATTCATCAAGCACTTGTCAAGAATTTCTACACCATTAACCAAGTTAACCCAGAAGAATGTAAGGTTTCAATGGTCAGAAGCTTGTGAGAAAAGTTTCTAGACGCTTAAGGTTTGTCTAACCTTAGCCTTGTCCTTGTTTTACCATCCGGGTTTGGGGGATTCTTAGACTTTTGTGATGCATCTTGGATAGGACTTGGTTGTGTATGACCGCGTTATTGCCTATGCCTCGCGAAAACTCAAGAAGCATAGGTAGAATTATCCAACTCGTGATTTGAAAATGGCAACGGTCATTTTTACTTTGAAGATTTGAAGGCACTACCTTTAAAGTGAGACATGTGAGATCTATACAAATCACAAGAGTTTGAAGTATATCTTTTAACAAAAGAATTTGAATTTGAGACAACGAAGATGGATGGAGTTGCTAAAGGATTATGATTGTACCATCTTGTATCATCATGGCAAGGCAAATGTTATAGCGGATGTCCTTAGTAGAAAGTCGATGGGTAGTTTGGCCCATATCACTCTTGCAAGGAATTGTTGAAGAAGTCAACCAATTAGAGGCTGGTGGAATTCAATTTGACCTCAGAGAATCAAGAGTTTTCTTAGCACATGTCCAAGCCCAATCTTCCTTGGTAGAACAGATCAAGTATGCACGAAGTAATGACTCAAAGTTAAAGAAGCTTATGGAAGATGTTCGTAATAGGAAGAACTCAGAGTTTTCTCTTGATCAAGATGTTTTGCGTTGTGGGCAATGCTTATGTGTGCCAGATAATTACAACTTAAAGAAAGCTATTTTGAAGGAGGCTCATAATTCTAAGTACATGGTTCATTCAAGCTCCAACAAGATGTATCAAGATTTGAAATAATTGTTTTGGTGAGAAGACATGAAGAAAGACATAGAAATTTTCATTTTTCATTACTTAACTTACCAACAGGTTAAGGCTGAACATCAAAGGCCCGCTGAATTATTACAACAAATTGAGATACTTGAATGGAAGTGGAAAAGGATTACAATAGATTTTGTAACAGGTTTACCTCATAGCTTTAAAGGTTTAATTGATTCAATTTGGATAATTGTGGATAAAATGACAAAGTAAGCCCACTTTCTTCCGGTGAAAACAACTTTTAGTGCAGGTTGGTATGCTCAACTTTATGCTTATAAGATAGCTAAACTACATAGAATTTCAATATCCATTATTTCAGATCGCGGATCTTAGTTCACCTTTCATTTTTTGAAATTTTTTTAGAGAGCGTTAGAAACTTGTTTAGATCTTAGTACAAATTTTCACCGTCAAACCGATGAAAAATTGGAGAGGACGATCCAAACATTGGAAGACATGTTAAGGTGTTGTGTTCTAGATTTTGGTAAAAATTGGGACAGCTATCTACCTTTGATCGAATTCTCTTATAATAATAGTTTTCAAACCAGCATTCAATTGGCACCATTTGAGACTCTTTATGAAAGGGGATGTAGATCACCTATTAGGTGGTTTGAGGTGGGTGAGGTTAAATTTTTTAGGCCAAATTTGGTACAAGATGCAATTGAGAATGTTCGCTTAACAAGAGAACGTTTATTAGCAACTCAGAGTAGGCAGAAGGCTTATGTTGATAATAGGAGGAGTAACTTAGAATTTTTAGTGGGTGATCAAGTGTTTGTTAAGGTGTCGCCTATAAAGGGAGTGATGAGGTTTGGAAAGAGAGGGAAGCATAGTCTTCGTTATATTGGCCCATTTGAGATATTGGACATAATAGGTGCAGTTACTTACCGCTTGGCATTGCTGCCTGAGTTATCTATGATTCATCCAGTTTTTTACGTATCAATATTGTGTAAATACCTTCTCGACTCATCTCATGTGCTCGCACCACAAGTCATAGAGCTAAAGGAGGATTTATCATTTGAATAGAAACCAATAGCTATAGTTGATCGTCAAGTAAAAAAACTACGTTCTAAAGAGATAGCATCTGTGAAAGTTATTTGAAAAAATCATTCAGAAAAAGAAGCAACTTGGGAGGTTGAAAATGCCATGCGCGACAAGTATCTGCACTTGTTTGAGACTGAAGGTAATTATCATACAAGTTTGAAATTCAGGAACCGAATTTTCTAAAAGGGAGAGAATGTAGTAACCGAAAAAAAAGAGGAAGAGAAAAGCACGTGGGCGGCACATGCCCCCACTTAAATCTCTTTTTTCTCTTCCTGAACTATCTCGAGCTCTCTACCCCTCTCTATCTCTCATTTCTTTTTTTCATTCTTTCATAAAAGAGAAAGAAAAAAACCAAACTCTCTCATTTCTTTCTCTCCTCTTCCATTCTATCTTCTTCATTTCAAAATTTTTATTTCAACCACAACATACTAGATTTTATTTTATCTTCCTCTTTTATCTCTATTTTAATACATCATTTATATCCAAAAAAAATTATTTTTTATAATCCCAAATCAAGGAGTTCATCTTAATGAGTGAAAGAAGTATTCAACTTTTGAGTTCAGGTTATTATTGAGGTTTCAAGGTAATTTTTTGATTCAATAATTAGCTACATCTCTAATTTTTGTCATCTCTATATTTATAGCTATGCATAAATCCAAATTAGGAATTTTAGAGTTAGGAAATTTGGGACTTTTGTCAAAATGAATAAGATTATGTTAATTGACAATATTAATAGCTCACAAATATCATTATTGTCATATTTCTAGAGTTGTAGAATTATTAGACATCATTTGGTAGCTCGTTGACATGCTCAGAGTTGCTTCCGGTTCCTTGAAATCAAGTTATGAGTGAATATTATGTCTATAATTATTTTTAAGTATACCATTATCAATATTTAAATTAAATCATTATTTTTAGCTAGCATTTAAAAATATTTTATTGTTGTGATTTTTGAGTAATTGGAATGGATATCGATTTCCGAAAACTACTCATAATTTTATAAAGATACACGAGACGATATTTATATATTTTATAAAGCATACATGTTTTTTTTATTTGTATTTGTTAAACTTTAATTAAATTTTTAATATGAATTCTTATATATATATATATATATATATATATATATATATATATATTGTTTTTATGAAATTTAGTAATATGTTACAAGTATTAAAAATGGTTATATGTGATTTGGTTTGGTTTGGTTTGGGACTCTGACTAGAAAATCATAGTTAACGGAGGTTATGACGTTAACCTAGATGCATCTGGCTCAAATCTCAGTTAGCAGGGGCATTGCTAGCCTAATGTATAGACCACACATTAAAACTGTTATAACGTATAGACACACTAGAGGAAAGGGCTACCTTTAAAGGTGGAGCCACCTTAAGTGTGTAATATTCGATTTTATTTGATTTGATTTGATTAATATGAATTTCTCATCTTTGGAAAGAAATATAATTTTCATGGTAAAACTTGTATTATCTCATGTGGGTTATAGATGTAATGTTTACTTACTAAGTTGCAAAATTTACCCTATTATATTTTCATATTTTTCAAATACAAGTGTCATTCCATGTTCCATTTCATCTGCTCCTCAGTAGATTTTAGTCATTTCGGTAAGCCCTTCTTCTTTTCAAGGGCTAAGTAATTATGTAATGGAACCTTTGCTCAAAATCTAGATTATGTCAATGCTCCATATGTTACAGACAGAGTCCTCGTGTGGGTTATATTATTTTAAATTTCGAACTATTTAGATAGTAATTATAACTTGTTTATGTAAAACGTATGGATTCAATTATATACTTTAGTTATCAACATAATATTTATGATGCAATTTTTGACATGTTAGATTGTGGATATGATTGAAATATGATGTTGTCTTTGAAAATTGATGTTTACTATTGATATAAGAAGATAATATTCATGTTGGTAAGATTCTAAGAATCGAGGAGATTCTGTCCTTTTTTCTAAAAAATTTGGTCATTTGCCTTGGTAAGGGACGCATCCCTTGAGCGCCAGTCATAGCTTGGTTTGGGCTATGACACAGTGATGATGACTTATTAGAGAGCAACCAGCAAATTATACCCCTCTTCTTAGTGCATAGTAAATTCATTTGCCTCTATAATTTATGCTCTATATTCACTACAAGAATAATTAGTTTTAGCGACAAACTTTTAGCGGCAATAATACAATGGCCGTTATTTTTTTTATTTAAGTTATGCTTTTGTGGCAATTATATATTTGCCGTTGTTACTATATCTTATTGCAGTAATTATCTTTATTGCCACTAATATATTTGCCATAGAGTTATGACTAATATTATTATCATTAAAATATTTTTTGGTGAAAAAATTTTAGTGGCTATAAAATTATGGCCAGTATTATTCTTATTAAAATTATAGTGTAATAACAATTATTATTATTACTATCATTACCTTTTTAATAAAATATTTTTAGTAGCCATAAAATTATGGCTAGTCTTAGTTTTAGTAAAATAATCTTGTATCTAAACTAAAGAAATGACTGAAATAAGGGATTCAGAAAAACCAAAGAAAGACGTGTTAGAGAAGAGAGCCTAACCTCACCGCCAAGCTCACCGTAGCGGTTGCTGCCGCCCTCGCTGCTACAGTTCAGATCAAGCAACTGTGCTCTTTGACTCAGATTCTTCTATCCCTTTCTATGTTGTTCAGAGAAGAGAAAGGCTCATGCCTATAGCTTTCTATCTTTCTCTCTCATTTTCGATTTAGGGCTCACGAACTCACTCTGACTCAGATCCTTCTTGCAGCTCCGATATGCTCCTTCAGGTATCGCCAAGTCAACTCATTCGCAGCTTCGATTTACTGTGCTCTCTCTTACAACTCCTTCATTTCATTCTCTTCTAAGTTAGATCTTCGCGTTTGCCTTACTCATTATTTTCACTGATTTAGATCTTGCGGTTCCAGTTCTTAAGCTTTGAATTTAGTTTTCTGCTATTAATGTTAATTCTTGTTCGTGCAACTGAAGCTATGTGTAGTCAAATGAACTATCATTTGGTTTATTTTTATTTTCAATTTAAGATGTGAGATGATAAAGGAATCTGGAATTTGGATGATGCCTGATTTATGTGCCTTTGATTTGTTATTATTTTTCAAATTTATGTGTGTAACTAAAATTAGACAATCGTTTGGGATCAAATAGGTTTTGTTCAAGTGACTGTCTCATAGAAACAGGGGATCTGAAGTCTGAACATCTAGAAATGAGTTTTGTTCAAGTGATTGTCCTCTAATATGTCATTCTAATTTGGTTTGGTTACCAGGAATTCAAGCTGGGTCAACTCCAAAGCCAGATTCAGGTTTTAGTCTTTATTTTTAATTTAGTCTTGAACTTAAGAACTGTTATGAAATAAGATCTTAGGTTCTAGGCTTTTGTTTTCTTAAATTTTGGGTTTAGAGTTGTTCGCTTTCGTCCGAGGTACTGTTATGAAGATGTTGGGTTGGTTTTCTGTTACGGTGGCAGTGGGAGCATGGTCCCATTTTCTGGAAACTGCTAATGGTTGGGGGTTTTATTTTGCTATTTTATTGGAAGGCGTGGTTCATTTTTTTTGTTATAATTTTGTAGCTATTTACCCACTTGTTTTGTAAACTACTTGTTCTTGTCATGTCCTTTTCCCTATTACAGCACTATTATTTATGTTTATTGGAATACCCCCCTTTCTTTCCTTTCTTTGTCTCTACCTTAGAAAAATAAAAACTGCTCCCTTGTTGTTTTCAAGCTTTCTCTTACTGCTGTTTTATAGTTTATATTTATTTATTCTTATGCATTGACTAGGAATCGTTCTGTGTATTTTTTTTGCATATTGATATTTGAGTATTTGTCGCTTGCCATTTTTTCTTTTAAAATGTGTTGTTTATTATTCTGTGACAATTACAACTAAATTAACTTGGGTTTATTATTGTTGAGATGTTGTTCAGCTCAAGTCTTCTTGCTATTGTTAGAGTTGGTGATAAGGTAGTTGCTTTTCTTCGTTGTGTTGTGTGTGAGTTTTGATTGGGCTTTCTCTATGATTTGATTGTCTTCATTGTTCTAAGTGATACAGCCATCTTCTTTTCCCAAAACGCCTCTGTTTGTTTAATTCAATCACTTCTGTTGCTCTTTGGGAATTAAACTTTCTAACTTCAATACTTGCTATTTGTATGAATACAGAAAGCTAAAAATCTCAACTTTTCCAACTTTTCTCCTATTTTGTGATGATTTGTTTTGTGTGCGCTCATGATTTACTGTGTGCGCTCATGATTTTCCAACTTTTCTTGTGTATTTTGCAATTTTGTATGTCACTGTATAGTAGCTATACTTAATAGTTGCACTCCTATCCTTTGGCGTGTGTATATGTATGAACTGCACATCAATCATCAAATAAAATGATTCCATTTTTTCCAATTACTAATTTACTATATTAGATAATTGGAATGGTAAGAGCACCATTCGTACTAGATAATGAATGGGCCAATAAGCATAATTCTTTCCTTGTGAAGAATACTCCCATCTCACTTCTGTTTCTTTTCATTGCAGACTCGTTCTCATTTTACAAGACAAGGCATATACATATATGAATTAAATAGTCTCACAGTCTTGGAGACTATTGACACGCTGCCAAACATTGGTGAGGCTGGAATTAATACTGATGAAATTCCGTTCAATTAGTAGAGTTTGTGATAAGCACTACTTTTGTAATGGGTGCATGTCTAATTTTTATAAATTGTGTTCTTGCATATATAGCATTGTCAGTACTAAAAATAATAGTGTAGAACCTCTCATTTTGATATCTTGTATTATCCATATGGTTATTTGGTAAACTTTCTTCACAGAGCTTTGTGCATTTTCCACTTCTTGGGATTATCCTGGTTGAATATATGTATCTTTTAATTTGTTAATGTTATTCGTGGCAAAAAGAAGATACCTTATGTCTTTAAGAAGATATTTGTTAATGGTATTTGTTTTCTTTTTTGGTATTTGTTTTCTTTTAATTTAGTTGTAATTGTCACAGAATAATAAACAACATCTCAACATCTCAACCACAACCTACAAAGTTAGTTAGCTGCCATTTCCAAACCAAAAAAGAAAACATAAGTGGTGTGCGGTCCCTGAACAAGGTTAGTTGGTTGTCTCACCAAGCAAGCTAATTTAGTCTCTTTGTTTAACTATTTTTCAAACAAATCTCTTTTTATAATGTTCATATTTAGTGATAATGATCCTTAATACGATAAATAAAAATTAAATAAATTTCTATTGAGTTTTTATTTTCTATAAAATAAGAAGTAAGCTTGAGAATTAACGAGCCAATTGGAACCTTTACTTTTGTCCTAACCATGTGATTTGGTGTTGTGACTTTTTTTTTAAAAAAAAAATATAAGGTGAGTAAAATTAATTTTCGACTATATATAATGTACTATTTGATTGTCTTATTACTTTTTGGGTTTGGACTTCCATTAATCAGTGAATTCTATGTTTAACAAATTGAGTTGAATGGATAATCTAAGCTTGATTTTCCTTGGTAAGCTTGGTAAAGATGTTAGTGGAGTGATAAAAAATACATGGAGAAAGAGGAGCATTTTTTTCAATCTCCCTTATTGGAAAACAAATTTGGTGCGACATAACCTTGACGTGATGCACATAGAAAAAAATGTGTGTGATAACTTGATATATACACTGTTAGGTCTGGGTAAAAAGTCGAAAGATAACTTGAAGGCTCGGTTGGACTTAAAAGAGATGAATATAAGACCTAGCTTATGGCCTCAACAACGAGCTAATGGAAAGACATTTCTCCCTCCTTCTTATTTCTCAATGTCTTCTGCTGAAAAGAAGTTATTTTATGAAGTACTAGAAAATGTTAAGCTTCCACATGGCTATGCATCTAATGTCTCTCGTTGCATTCGGAAACAGAAAATATCAGGGCTAAAATCTCATGATTGCCATGTTATAATGCAAGAACTTCTTCCACTTGCTTTACGAGGAACAATAGATAAAAAGATGAGCTTTGTTTTGATCAAATTGTGCACATTCTTTCGAGGGATATGTAGTAAAAATCTTGAAGTGGAAAACTTAACACTACTTGAGGAGAAGATTGCCTTAATATTGTGTGACATGGAGAAGCTGTTCCTCCCATCATTTTTTACAATTATGGTACATTTGGTTATTCATTTAGCAACTGAAGCTAAAATTGCAGGTCCGGTCCAATATCACTGGATGTATCCAATAGAAAGGTACGGATAATTATATATATTAGATTTAAATTGCAGGTTCAGTCCATTTTCATATATAGTAGAATAATATTAACTTATATTATAGGTATTTATGCACTTTAAAATCATATGTTCGAAATCAAGCATGTCCAGAAGGTTCTATAGCAGAGGGATATATTTCAAATGAGTGTTTGGCATTTTGCTCACTATATATGGAAGGTAGGGATTCAAGATCTTATTGGTCAACAAAAAATAAAATAGAGATTGAGCATGAGGCTGATCAAGAAGGATGCCTTTTTCCTTCTATTGGGAAGCCATTTGGCAAAGAAGAAGCATTTCTAATGGATGATAAAACATGGTTGCAAACCCATCGATTTGTGCTCTTCAATTGTGCTTCTAAAGTGGATGAAGATTATAGAAAATAAGTGATCATCTAGCTCCCTTTATTGTTTACCATATATAACATTATTAGTGACATATATATGGATCACATGTACAGTGAACATATTAGTGAGATCAAGAGAACACATCGCAAGCGTCGCCTTTCTCCACATCAACTTGATCGCTTGCATTTTAATTAATTTCATGAATGGTTCAAGGATGAAGTAAGTAAAGGATTTAATTATTAGTTTTTGGTTAATATCATGTTACGTTCTCAAAAGTTTATAGCTTCTATATTATTTTCTGATTAGATTAACAAGTTGGATATCACATTTGGTACCCAAAGTGATATAAGAACCCTTTCACGAGGTCCAAGTTACATTGCAAGACGATTCAAAGGTTTTGATTTGAACAATGGGTATCGATTTTGAACAAAAAAGCATGAAGAGTCCAAGGCAACACAAAATTCTGGTGTCATGTTTGTCTCAAAGGTGATTAGCTATGCAAGTGCAAGTGACAATGCTCCCAAGTCGGGAAATATCAATTATTATGGAAGATTGACTGATATTATAGAGTTAAATTACTTTGAAGAATTTAAGGTTGTCTTGCTTAAATGTGACTGGGTTGACATAACCAAAGGTAGAGGAGTTAAGAAAGATGACTTGGGTTTCACACTAGTGAACTTTTCACGCTTAATACATACCGGTGATCAAAGAGTGATGAACCTTTTGTATTTGCAAACCGAGCTCAACAAGTGATATTTGTGAAAGATCCTCATGATCATGAATGGTTTATCCCTAGGCTAATTAGTCCTCGAGACATATATAATATGGGAGAAAAGAAAATCATGCAGTTTGAGCAATTAATGCAAAATGATAATGGTGACATAACTTTGGGGAGTGGATCCTCTCCAGTGAGAAAAAAACTGGATGGTATCCAATGTTCAATCTAACCATTCATTGCGCTCTCTCTCTTATTTATTTCTGGTCCCACTCATAGAATCAAAGGTGATAGATCACACTGGATTCTATCAATTGTTAAAAAAACTGGAGAGAATCTTTTTCCCATAACTTTGTTAGAGGAAATTCGTCACTTTGAGGATGAGAATAATGATTGGGTTAGAAATGGGGTTAATGGTATAGTAATTGATCATGGACATTCACCAAATCAAACTGATGACAATTCTAAGTAAGTTAGGTAATATTTTGAGAACTCTTACATTTTGCATTCTCATTTTTCTGCTTTTTTCTTATTTTTATTTATTAATTTTATATTTTTTTATTTAGAGAGGTGTACCAAGTGATTTGCATTTTGCTGCACATGCTCGTTTGGGGAGGTGTTGGTACACGCATGGAAAAGCAGATGCAGCCCTTACTTTGATATATAGCTCTTACTTTGATGTTTTGAATTTTGACCTTTGAGATTGAAGGATCTTTTATGTCTTAAGATTGGTTACTTATTCTGTTCATTAATGTTGACCTAGGGAGTTTATATGTTATTTTATCTTTTTCTTTTCTCCATCGTGAAATGACATTCATGTTAGTAAGAATCTGATTTCTCTTATAAAGCTGGTATAATATAATTTGATTCACTTTACCCTTGTCCTGCTATTACATGGAAGCCTTGGAAACTCAGGTTAGAATCCTTGGGTTCTGTTTTTTGATAATATTTTCTGTTTTCTGTAATCTGTTTTTTGTTTTGTTTTGTTAAATGTAAAGGTTTTATACTTTAATTTCTATTGACTTTGTAGGATATGGATGCATCAAAGAAGAACTATAAAAAGTCAAATATTGAAGGAAACAATTTGGAAAATAATTTAGAGTCAAAGAAAAAGGAGAAACATAAGAAGAGAAAGAGAAGGCATGAAATTGATGGGGAAGCTACAAGGAATTCAGAAGAAGAGGGCTTCACCAGTATAAAAAAAAAGAGAAAGAGATTGCAAGAAATCAGTGCTTCAATGGCAAGCAAAAGACACAAACTTACTGAGGATAATGATCTTGAGAGTGCTGTCTCAAGTACAGATTTAAGAGTGCCTAAAAAGAGTCGTGTCAGATTTGTTGAAGAGAAAAATTATGCTGATGAAGTGCTGCCTTTTATGGAGCAACTATTGAATGATGAGGATTTGTCTCAAACTCCCAATATTTCTGATAGTATAAATTCTGAGCAAGATGAAGAATTAGGTGATATTATTATTGCTTCAAATATGATATTGTTATATTTTCATATTTCTTTTCACTGAATAATTGCATTTTTTTGTTATGTCATCTAGAGGCAAAGAGGGTTAGAGGACCTACATTGTTGAAAAAAAATTTGGAACATGCCTCGTGGAAAGACAATTGATGTACAATTTAATAACCGCAACCAAGCTATAAGAAAAGAAGGCAGAAAGCTTGCTAATTTTCTTAGTATTCTAGCTAGAACTCCTTCAATAATGCCTTTAAACATAGATGACTGGAGATGTTATGATAAAGAGGAGAAAAACAAGTTGCTGAAAATTGTGAGGGTAAGAATTTATTATTCTTAATGGATTCTAATTTAATTTAATTTAATTTAATTTATTAAGAAATTGCTTGAACATTTTGTAGAAGAAGTTTTCTATTCCAGTACGTGGTGAGGAATTTGTAAAAAGATCAATTGGGAAGAAATGGAAAGACTATAAATGTGACTTAAAAGGTATATATTTGGGACAGTACAAAACCAAAGATGTTTTATTGAAGAATAGACCGGAACGAATCCCAAAAAATCAATGGATTGGTCTTGTCTCATATTGGTTCTCTGATAAAGCAAAGGTACTTTGAAAGCCTTATCTAACATGTAAATATAAGATAAATATTATTACTGAATCTAATAAGGGTTGTCTTCCTTTGTTTTATTAGCATTTCCTTATTTTTTAATTCTAATTCTGCCATAACTGTAGCAAATTAATTAGGCCAAAGTAGATTCCATGAACATGCATGGAGAAATAGAACTTACTATTTTACTAAAACTGTATAGATATAGAAAATAGAAAAATAGAGAAATAATGGCACGTGTGTGTAGTAGTGTATTTTACTAATCCATAATGTGTTATGATAGAAACGTACCCAAGCAAATAGGATTAATAAGGCAAAGTAAAAAATGCCTCACACGGGAGGATCCAAAAGCATTGCAACTTTGATGGATGAACTGGTACTTATGCGTAATTTTTATTTCAGATATTTTATAAAACTGCACTGTTTTTTTTTTCTAGAACCATTAGCAACGCAGCACAGTATATATTATATGAGAACACTGAAAATTTTTCTTTTTTGCACTTCTCTTTTGACTTTGTTATTTTGTTAGGCCAAGGATGGAATCGAACCTTCACGAGCAGAGATTTTTCTCAAAATTCATAAAAGGCGTAAGGATAGTAGACCATTGGATGAGGAGTCTGCAAAAACAGTGGTAAAATTTATGAATTTGTATCTTCTTGTTGCTGTGATTGAAAAGTATAAAGGAACTAAATCATGCATTTAGTTCTAAAATAGAAACATACATGTATCCTCCTTTTTAGCTTCACTCAATTGTAACATTTAGTTTTTTCTATATAGGAACTAATTGAAGAAAAGTTGAATAATGGCGAGCTATCTAATGAAGAATCTATTAATGGTGTTGCTTGGGAAGGAGCTATTTATTCTCATGTATTGGGAAGTGATAGAAGTGGTTACATACGTGGTTTAGGACTTGGTCCAACACCTTCTTTATTGTGGGGTAATAAATCATCTGATGGTAAATTTGTTTTAGATGCTTTAGCTAATGAGGTTGCTCAAAAATTACAACAAGAAATAAAGGTGCTAAAGGAGAAATATGAAGAAGAAATGAAGTTGATGAAAGAAAATCAAAATAAAATGTTTGCTGAATTATCTTTTATGAGACAAGTTTTGTGTAAGCTTGTTTCAACAGGTTCATCCATGACTCAAAATTTCAATGAAAATTCTTTTATGCAGGTAATTTTTGAAATTTGAAAATTTTTTTTGTGAGCTTTTTTTTTAATTTGACATTACTGCATTTATTAGGTTCCTGATGCTAATAGTGGTCATGAGTTAGCACCATCCAGCACTTAAAATCAGGTTTCGATGCTAATAGTTATTTTTTTGAAAGATTATATCTTTATCTATTATTGTTTGAATCCATCACTAATTAACTAATACCAACTGCTTATTAAGATATGCTGTTTCAGTATTTTGGCAACACATAAAAAAAGGGTCAATGATTTTTGTTCTTATTCCCTTTAGATTATTGAAACAAAGGTTTATAACTTGATTCAAAATATAAGCATAAGTAGTTAAACTATTATGGAATATATAGTTGTTATATTCATAATATTGGTCTACCAAAAAAATTAATATCTGATCTATCTAAACGAAACAAAATATAGTAGTGCTAAAATGTACTTTATTATAGTTGAAACCTTAAGTTGGACACACCAAATAAAGCATTTATTATTGATTTTTTAATGGTTAAAACATAGCTTAGTTGATTACTTCCTAGTTAAAACAGTAGCTTACTTATAATATTAGTTCCTAGCAAACATATGTTGTATTTTACCGAACATGAGTTCGTTTGATGCAAGGAAGATCTTCATAGTTATCCATTTGAAGTGGATATGTTGTTTAGAATAAGTATCACGTTTTCTAAGGATTTCCATGCGTTAAAGGTTATGTTGTAGGTGCGAATTGATGAAGTTTGGATAGGATGCTTTTTCTTATCACTGTTTATATTTGGGTGTGAAGCTTGGTTTTATATATTTATTGATGCGTGACTTAGTTTAAGAGTGCATGTTTTAATATTATTATTATTATTATTATTATTATAGAAAAAATTATAGGTTGTTAGTTATAATAAAGTGAGTATAATTAAAAAAAAAAGTCTTTAAAATTTTAGCGGCAATAGTAATGGCAGCTAAAAGTGAATAATATTATAATTTTAGAATTTTTTTAGCGGCTATATAAATTGCCGGTAATATGGATTTTAGCGGCAATAGTAATGGCAACTAAAAGTGAATAATGTTGCAATCTTAGAATTACTTTTAATGGCTATATAAATTGCCAAACAAATGGCCGCTAAAAGTTATATATTTTTTGCGGCCATTAAAACAGTCTTTACCGGCAAATGTTATAATGGCTACTAAAGCAGTAAAACATTTTAGCGACGAAGCATAAGACGGCTAATGTCAAATTGCCAGTAAATGTATTAGCAGCTATTTTTATTGCCGCTAAAAACAAAATAAATGGCCGCTAAAAGTTATTATTTTTGTAGTGATTTTTATCTTATATAATTTATGTTCCATATTTTTTATCATTTTTATTTCATAATACAGTTGGCTTTGAAAATGTAATTATATTAGGATGGAGAAAAGAATGTAGTATATTTTAATATAATTTTCAATTGAAAATATATTTTAGTTATTGTACTTTTCTTTTCCGATTTATACGATCGTCCAAAAATGTAATAATACAAATTTTTTGTTTATTTAAATAATGAATTAGTTATCTTAATTTTTCTAAGTTTAAATTTAACTAGTAATTTGAATACTATTAAAAAGAGATATCAAATATACCAGAAATTAAATTTTATCGGATAAAATTGTGTAGTTTAAATATGATTTTATCTAGAATTTTTTTATATAATATAATTATTTATAAAAATTAAATTTTAATAGTAGTATATGTGAAATTAGTAAAAATTTATAATTAGAAAATTAATATCAGCAACCGATTTTAGATTTTCAGATTAGATATTAGGACTAATTTTATTAGTGACTGATTTATCGACCAATATCGTTTGGTACTAGTTTGGTAGCATTGGTTGAAAATAATCGCTAAGATCGGTCGCTAACAGTTAGCGACCAAAGTTGGTCACTATTTTCTAATTAGCGACCAAGACTTTAGCAACAACCAGAATTGATCGTTAAATCAACCAATTTTCCTAAATCGGTCGTTATTCTGATAATTTTTTGTAGTGACGTGACAGGCCAAGCACTGGACAAAGGTTTGTTTTAATAAAAAAGTAATTAATGCTACAAAAATTAATAATTATATAATTTTTAAACACACTTATTCTACTTTTATATTTTTTATTTATTTTATTTTATATTTTTATATATGTATTTAAATTATGTAACTTTTTTCTTTTAAATAAAGTGATTCTATTAATGAATATTATAATGAACAATTCTATTCATAAAGTTGAAAATTTAAAAGAAAATAGTAAAAAAATGTATTATAATTTAATTATTTTTTATTTATATTTAATTTTTAATAATCATTTTTAGATTAATTTTACTATTTATTTCTTTTAAAAAAAAATTACGCTTACAATTTTGCCAGCCCTCCAATCGGCCACAAAACGGAGTGAGCTAACCTCTTAGGGGGACAGCCCGCCCTTTTCTGAAGTGGAACGAATCAGGCAACCTACTTTGCGACTACTATAGTCTATATATCATGTTTTGTTTCATCCATTACTTAATTTAGTTGAGAAGCTAGAAACGAGATGAAAGAGAACACTAAATTTGTATAAAACAATAAGCCTCATCTTAAATGTATTTTACGACTAAAGAGTGTAAATTTTAGTTCTTTATTTATTATTTTTTATATCAATAGTTCAAATTTAAAATTTAAAATTTAAACGGTAAAATCCAAAGTTCAAAATTTTAAATTTTAAAATTTAAAATTAAGAATGTAGGATTTAATATTAAGTGTTTATATTTCAAGAAGTACATTTACTCATTTTTTTGAACTGTATTAACACTAGTGTTAAATTCGTGCGATGCACGAATTTATATTCAAATTTGACATATTAGATTAAAAATAATATTTTATAGTTATAATTTTTTTAAATTTAGTATAATACGATCATTGTCATTATATAATAAACGTACTGAATATACTATTTTATCTTTATTTAAAGTAAAAAATAAATAGAAGAATTTGAAGTTTATAATATTCTTAAACTATAAGGAGAGAGACATGAAAAAAATGAAAACATATATAACCGTAATAATAGCATGTTAATTTTACACTAAATTTTATATCAAAAGGCTAATAAAAATTTATCAACAACCTAGTATCTTACTAACTTCATTAGAAAAGCAATTGGCATATGATGTTGTGCTCCTTGCTACACATTTTATCTCAAATATGAAAATAGAGTTATAGATAAATTAGTTATATCTACAGTAAATATTCATACAAAAGTGTAAATCATAACTGCTATTAAAATGAAAATAATATTATTATTACCTAAATATTATTAAAAACTTCTTTGAACATGATATTTGTTGTTGATGACTTCGGATTGCCGTCTTTGTCTAGAATTAAAACCCTAAGGCCACTGTGACTCTTAACTCTTGACAAAGCAACATAAAGTTGTCCATGGGTGAACACTGATTTTGACAAGTAAAGTCCTACATGTGATAATGATTGGTCCTGACTCTTGTTATAATGGTAATTGCAAGAAATACTGTTAATGAAAATTGTCTCCGTTGGAACTTAAATGGCAATCCTGAATCTGAAGGGATCAAGTTCATTCTTGGAATGTACACTTTATCTCCAACATTTTTACCAGTCACTACTATCGCTCTAATTACGTTGCTACCAAGTTCGTTAAATATTAATCTTGTCCCGTTACATAAACCTAAAGTCTGGTCTATGTTTCGCAGTAGCATTACAGCAACTCCTGACTTCAAAGTCAACTTGTGATTGGATAGTCTCGATGTAATACCCTACCATACAGAGTCTTATGCTTAAGTCATAATTCAGAGATGGCAAGGTATTACGACCTCTAAAATAAAAATTTAGTACGTATAGTAGTATGAATAATTGATTATAACTAGGAGCCTTTGTAGAAAAAGGGGTAAACAAAAATCGCAACCCGAAAGCACAACACTCCGATCGTTAACGTAACGAACGAAGGATAAGCCAACGCAAGATTATATATATACAAAGGAGTGTCAAAAACAGGAATATCAAGACTCAAAATCGGGTTGCGAAGATAACCGGTTCGACAATAGCAGTATATACATATAAATAGAATAAGATACCCCAAGGAAACCCAAAGGGACACAAATACAGAAAACCTATTCTCCAAAATCTCCTATAAGAGGAGTCACCACAGTTTGTATTATTTAATGGAGATAGAAGTATCTAAACAAAATATATAAATCAAAACAGAGTCTCGAGAACAAAGGATCTTCGCTAATCCAGAAGTCTCCAGGATGCCTCAGTGAGAAACATCACGTCCTGCATCTGAAAACCACAAAATCCGTATGGGTGAGAACCAGAGATCCCCAGCATGGTAACAACTTCCACATCTATAATACATAATAATAGAGGAAAGCCGAAGGCAATCCTAGAACTTCCTCCAAATAATTCAAAGCTTATAAACAAGCTAAACCATAAAGGGCATCTGACTAAAGATTCTTCAATCTAGATAATACTTCCCTTTCCAATTCCTTCAAACCTCCCAACCACCAACAGGAGTATAATATAGCAAACACAGTTATATCAGACAAAAGATATACAAATAGGAACAAGTAAGGCATTTAGACAAATAGCAAGTAATATGCAGTCAAATAGGCAATCTAAATCAATTCACATAGTATGCATATGATGAATGTCTGTCCCTAATGGCTGATGATATCATCTGTCGGTTATAGAGCTAACCCGACAAGTCCTGGTAGCTAACCATTGGACTGTCTCTCTGTCGCGCATCCCCAACTCGAGTTATACTCATCATAAACTTGATCATAATCATGATCTATATCCATCACCTTCACTGGAGAATATTTACGGGGGTGAGCTCATCTGGGTCTTTCACAGTGCCCGACCACCCTTACGACATAGGGTCAAAAGAGCTTCGAGTCTCAACCTGGAGCACGTGGTGGCTAGCCACTACTTCCTCCCAGGAAAACTCTCATCTTCAACAGTGGAAGTGCAACATTCACAATTCATTCAACAGCATATATGCATTTATACATAGCCATAATCAAGGCTCCGCCGTAACACGGGAATAATCTAGCCATCTGGCTCATGGTTAAATCCATAACCAGCCAATTCATCAACAATTACGGTCCTTCGGCCCATGGCATAACAAGCACTTCCACCGCCATCCTCCGCATCTCGCATAATCATCTTTGATTCTCATTGATTATTCATTTTTCCCTTGCTTCACTCATAAGTTACCACATTCACTAGCCCCTTTTCTCATAGCTAGGCACATCATAATGATTTAAGACATAAGTGGTGAGATCGGAGGCTTTGAAGTATGAAATTTGACTTTTAAAACTCTAAAATCAACTTTGGGATGAAAACAGATCCACGCGCACGCGTACTCAACGCGCACGCGTGGATGGCCACAAAACTCATCGGCGCGTATGCGCCCTGCACGCGAACGCGTGGATTGAAAAATAGCCAACGACGCGTACACGTGGGTGCTCTTGCGCCCCAGGCACAAAACTGCCATAACTCTGGCACAAATTTCGGGAAAATAGCTGGGCATTGGGTGCAGCGCATCGGCGCACCCGTGCACACCTCGCGCACGCGTGGATGGCGCTTTCTAGAAGAACGGCGCGTACACGCCAAGTGCACCTACGCGCGGGGGGTTATTCTGCCAAAATTTTTCTAAGTTAAAAGCTGCAGAATTCACAAATTCAACCCCCAATCTTCCGACGGACATAACTTTCTCATTTTAAATCATTTTTCGCTCCTTCTTTGAACGACATGGACATCCCGGATCCAATTTCATTTCTAAAAAAATTTGGCACAAAACGGGGATCCGTAGTCCAAGTTATGTCCCGTCAAAGTATGCCCAAAACCATGTTTTCATACAAAACCACAAAGTGCTATTTTCAAAACAAGTCACTTTCAACTCTTTTCAAAATCAATCAAAACATGCCAATTCCATCCCTTTTCTTTGAAATCAATCAAAATATATGAAAGTCAACATCAAGCCTCCTCAACTCACATTGACACTTTACCATAATTCACAAAATCACTATCCCATTATTTTAACCCACTTCACCTAAGTGGCTCAAACTCAAACACATTGACATATCATATACTCTTCCTCATGCCAATTTTCAACAACACTATTTCCAATCAACCATCATTGTACATAATCAATATCATACTCACCATCAACATGGTTTCACTCACAATTCAACCTTAATCAATCATCAAGCATATATCACAACATGTATATTCCTCATACATCATACCATCAAGGAATCAATAATCATCATCACATATATGACCACATCATATATATATCAATCATTCAACAATATCAACAATTCAATGCCTATCTTAGGGCCTCCAGCCTAAGTATTTCCTACCACATTACATATTAGATACGAAAAACCGAGACCATACCTTAGCCGATTTTCCAAGCTCAACCGGATTACTTCCAAACCACTTTTTCTCAAGCTCTCAAGGCCTCAACACTTCTAATGAGCGGATATTTTATACGCTTTTTGGGGGTAATTTCATGTAGATTTTAGTATGTTTTAGTTAGTTTTTAGTATAATTTTATTTATTTTTAGGCAAAATTCATATTTTTGGACTCTACTATGAGTTTGTGTGTTTTTCTGTAATTTCAGGTATTTTCTGGCTGAAATTGAGGGAGCTGAGCAAAAATCTGATTTAAGCTGAAAAAGGACTGCTGATGCTGTTGGATTTTGACCTCTTTGCACTCGAACTGGATTTTTAGGAGCTACAGAAGTTCAATTGGTGCGATCTCAATTCGGCTGGAAAGTAGACATCCAGGGCTTTCCAGCAATCTATAATAGTCCATACTTTGTGCGAAGATAGGCGACGTAAAATGGCGTTCAATGCCAGTTCCATGTTGCAGTCTAGCGTTCAGCACCAGAAACAGGTTGCAAGTTGGAGTTCAACGCCAGAAACAGGTTACAACCTGGCATTCAACTCCAGAAACAGCCCAAGCACGTGAGAAGCTAAAGTCTCAGCCCCAGCACACACAGAGTGGGCCCCAGAAGTAGATTTCTACACCAATTATCTTAGTTTACTCATTTTCTGTAAACCTAGGTTATTAGTTTAGTATTTAAACAATTTTTAGAGACTTATTTTGTATCTCATGACATTTTTAGATCTGAATTTTATACTCTTTCACAGCATGAGTCTCTAAACTCTATTGTTGGGGGTGAGGAGCTCTGCAGCGTCTCGATGAATTAATGTAATTATTTCTGTTTTCCATTCAAACATGCTTGTTCCTATCTAAGATGTTCATTCGCGCTTCACTATGAAGAAGGTGATGATCTGTGACACTCATCACCTCCCTCAATCCATGAACGTGTGCCTGACAACCACCTCCATTCTACATCAGATTGAATGAGTATCTCTTAGATTTCTTAATCAGAATCTTCGTGGTATAAGCTAGAATTGATAGCGGCATTCATAAAAATCCGGAAAGTCTAAACCTTGTCTGTGGTATTCCGAGTAGGATTCAATGATTGAATAGCTGTGACGAGCTTCAAACTCGCGATTGCTGGGCGTGATGACAAATGCAAAAGAATCAATGGATTCTATTCCGACATGATCGAGAACCAACAGATGATTAGCCGTGCTGTGACAGAGCATTTGGACCATTTTCACTGAGAGGATGGGAAGTAGCCATTGACAACGGTGACGCCCTACATACAGCTTGCCATGGAAGGAACTTTGCACTTTTGAAAGTGAGGAAGCATTATGTTACAGAAATTCAGAAGACAAAGCATCTCCAAAACTCCAACATATTTTCCATTATTGCACAATAAGTATTTATTTTATGCCCTTTGACTTTTTACAGTTAAAACGAAAGAACCCTATTGGCATCTTGACTAAGATCAACAAGATAACTATAGCTTGCTTCAAGCCAATAATCTCCGTGGGATTCGACCCTTACTCACGTAAGGTATTACTTGGACGACCCAGTGCACTTGCTGGTTAGTTGTGCGGATTGTAAAAGTGTGATTGCAATTTCGTGCACCAAGTTTTTGGGCCGTTGCCGGGGATTATTTGAGTTTGAACAACTAAAGGTTTATTTTGTTGCTTAGATTAGGAAGAGTATTGATGCTATAGAGTCATTAAATTTGAGTCCTTTAATTTCTCTTCAAAAAATTTTCAAAAATATTACTTTTCCTTATTAATTTTTAATTTTTCGTGAGTTAGTGTCTTGTTCTAAGTTTGGTGTCAATTGCATATTTTATATTTTCCTTTTAAATTTTCGAATTTGTGTTCTTTGATCTTCAAGTTGTTCTTGTTTATTTTTCTTGTTTAATCTTTAGTTTTTCTTGTTCTGTGTCGTTTCTTGTTTTTCTTGTGCTTTTCCAAAGCATTAATCTTAAAAAAGGAATTTATTTTTAGTTAGTGAAAATACCTCTTCAAAACAAGTGTTACCTTTACTGCCCAATTGGCTAGAGTGTTGGTCTATGTTCTTGGTAATTAGGTATCTTTTTTAAAATCTTTTTCAAAAATAATTTTTCTTGATTTAATCTTGCGCCAAACATTAAGTTTGGTGTTTTCTTGTTAATCTTTCTATAATTTTCAAAAATTTATTTTGGTTTTCTAAAAATTTTAAGTTTGGTGTTCTTTCTTTTGTTCTTGTTGTTCTTGTGAATCTTCAAAGTGTTCTTGAGTCTTCTTTGTGTTTTGATCTTAAAATTTTTAATTTTGGTGTTCCTTGGTGTTTTTCCTCCAAAATTTTCAAAAACAAGGAGCATTAAATCTAAAAATTTTAAATCTTGTGTCTTTTGTGTGTTTTTCTCTTTCTTCATAAAATTCAAAATTCAAAAAAATATCTTTTCTAACTATTTTTAAGCTATATTTTCGAATTTCTTTTATAAAAATTCAGATTTCAATTTCAAAATTTTTCAAATCTTACCCTTTTAAGATTTTTTTTAAAAAAATATTTTATATCTTTTTCAAAAATATCCTAACCACTTTCTCTCCCCTCACTTTTTCGAAAATCTTCATAAAATATTTTTAAATTATTTTTTATTTTATTTTTATTTTTATTGTCATCTTTATTTTATTTTATTTTATTATTACTATTTCAAAATTCCTATATATAATAAAATAAATAAAATAAGTTCACATCATCTCCCTTTCTCCATCATGGACTTAAGCGGAAATGAATAGTCCAGAAAGACTCTGGGGTTATATGCTAACCCCACTACTGCTTCATATGGGAGTAGTATATGTATATCCTCCATTGGAGTTAGTAGTTTTGAGTTGAATCCTCAGCTCATTATCATGGTGCAGCAAAGTTGCCAGTATTCCGGTCTTCCACAGGAAGAACCTACAGAGTTTCTGGCACAATTTTTACAAATTGCTGACATAGTACATGATAAGGAAGTAGATCAGGATGTCTATAGATTATTACTATTTCCATTTGCTGTAAAAGACCACGTTAAGAGGTGGTTAAATAACCAACCTAAGGACAGTATAAAGACATGGAAACAGCTATCAGAAAAATTCCTGAATCACTATTTTCCTCCAAAATGGATGACACAACTAAGGCTGAGCATCCAAGGCTTTAAACAAGGAGATAATGAATCCTTTTATGATGCCTGGGAGAGATATAGAGAGATGCTAAGGAAATGCCCCTCTGAAATGTTTTTAGAGTGGGTACAATTAGACATCTTCTATTATGGGCTTATAGAGAGAGCTCAGATTTCTCTAGACCACTCAGCTGATGGATCTATACATATGAGAAAAACAATTGAAGAAGCTCAAGAGCTCATTGATACAGTTGCCAGAAATCAGCATCTGTACCTAAGCAGTGAACTTTCAATGAAAGAAGAGGCTAAAACAGTAACTACTGAACTCAGTCCTGCAGAACAAGTTACTGAATTCAATCAGCAACTGGACTTTCTAACATAACAACTAGCCGAATTCAAGGAGATACTACAAGAAACAAGAATGGCTAATATGAATATGGAAGTACAGTTAAAGCAAACAGAACAGCAACTGTCAAAACAGATAATAAAAGAGTGCCAAGCAGTTCAATTAAGAAGGGGAAAACATTAAATACCTCACTTCAAGGTAGCAGGAAGCCAAGAAAGGAGCAAACTACCCAAAATCCATCTGAGGATAGTAAGAGCCCAAAGAGGAATGATTCTGGCGCTCAAACGCCAGAAAAGGGGTGGAAAGCTGGCGTTGAACTCCCAAACCATGCTCAGTCCTGGCGTTCAATGCCAGAAACAAGCAAGGAATTGGCGTTGAAAGCCCAAAGGGAGCACAGTTCTGGCGTTCAGACGCCAGAAACAGGTAAGGAGCTGGCGTCTAACGCCACTCCAGCTTCCACCCCTGGCATTCAAATGCCAGTGGGGGATCAGACACACACAAGTGCTGATAATAACCCGTCTAAAAAGGCTTCCCAACCCACATCTGTAGGCAATAAACCTGCAGCAACAAAGGTTGAGGAATACAAAGCCAAAATGCCTTATCCTCAGAAACTCCGCCAAGCAGAATAGGATAAGCAATTTGCCCGCTTTACAGACTATCTCAGGACTCTTGAAATAAAGATTCTATTTGCAGAGGCACTTGAGTAAATACCCTCTTATGCTAAGTTCATGAAAGAGATCTTAAGTCATAAGAAGGATTGGAGGGAAACTGAAAAAGTTTACCTCACTGAAGAATGCAGTGCAGTCATTCTGAAAAGCTTACCTGAGAAGCTTAAAGATCCCGAAAGCTTTATTGTACCATGCACATTAGAGGGTACTTGTACCAAGCAAGCTCTATGTGATCTTGGGGCAAGTATCAACCTAATACCTGCATCTACTATCAAAAAGCTTGGCTTGACTGATGAAGTTAAACCAACCCGGATATGTCTCCAACTTGCTGATGGCTCCATTAAATACCCATCAGGCGTGATTGAAGACATGATTGTCAAGGTTGGGCCATTTGCCTTTCCCACTGACTTTGTGGTGTTGGAAATGGAGGAGCACAAAATTGTAACTCTCATTCTAGGAAGACCTTTCCTAGCAACTGGCCGAACCTTTATTGACGTCCAAAAAGGGGAAGTAACCCTGAGAGTCAATGAGGATGAGTTCAAGTTGAATGTTGTCAAAGCTATGCAGCATCCAGACACTTCAAATGACTGCATGAGCATTGATATCATTGACTCTCTAGTAAAAGAGATCAATATGACTGAGAGTCTTGAATCAAAGTTGGAGGATATCTTTAAAGATGTTCAGCCTGATCTGGAAGAATCAGAGAGAATAATAGAACCTCTAAAAATCCCTCAGGAATAGGAGAAATCTCCTAAACCCGAGCTCAAACCATTACCGCCACCCCTGAAATATGTATTTCTGGGAGAAGGTGATACCTTTCCTGTAATCATAAGCTCTACCTTAGAGCCACAGGAAGAGGAAGCACTAATTCAAGTGCTAAAGACACACAAGACAGCTCTTGGGTGGTCCATCGGTGATCTTAAGGGCATTAGCCCAGCCAGATGTATGCACCAGATCTTATTGGAGGGTGACGCTAAGCCAGTGGTTCAACCACAAAGGCGGCTGAATCCAGCCATGAAGGAGGTGGTGCAGAAGGAGGTCACTAAATTACTAGAGGCTGGGATTATTTATCCTATTTCTGATAGCCCCTGGGTAAGCCCTGTCCAAGTCGTCCCTAAGAAGGGTGACATGACAGTGGTTCATAATGAAAAAAATAAACTGGTTCCTACAAGAACAGTTACAGGGTGGCGTATGTGTATTGATTATAGAAGGCTCAATACAGCTACCAGAAAGGATCATTTTCCTTTACCATTCATAGACCAGATGCTAGAAAGACTAGCAGGTCATGAATACTACTGCTTCCTGGATGGATATTCGGGTTATAATCAAATTGCAGTAGATCCCCAAGATCAAGAGAAAACAACATTCACAAGTCCATTTGGAGTATTTGCATATAGAAGAATGCCATTTGGCCTGTGCAATGTACCTGCAAACTTTCAAAGGTGCATGCTCTCAATTTTCTCTGATATGGTGGAAAAATTTCTGGAAGTCTTCATGGATGACTTTTCAGTATTTGGAGACTCATTCAGTTCCTGTCTTGACCATCTAGCACTTGTTCTAAAGAGGTGCCAATAGACTAACCTGGTTTTAAACTGGGAGAAATGTCACTTTATGGTGACCGAAGAAATTGTCCTTGGGCACAAAATTTCGAACAAGGGAATAGAAGTAGATCAAGCTAAGGTAGAGTTAATTGAAAAATTACCACCACCTGCCAATGTTAAGGCAATCAGAAGCTTTCTGGGGCATGCAGGATTTTATAGGAGGTTTATAAAGGATTTTTCAAAAATCGCCAAACCTCTAAGTAATCTGCTAGCTGCTAACATGCCATTTATCTTTGATAAGGAGTGTCTGCAGGCATTTGAGACTCTGAAAGCTAAGTTGGTCACAGCACCAGTCATCTCTGTACCGGACTGGACATTCCCTTTTGAACTGATGTGTGATGCCAGTGACCATGCCATTGGTGTAGTGTTGGGACAAAGGCATGACAAGTTTTTGCACGTCATTTATTATGCCAGTCGTGTTCTAAATGACGCACAGAAAAACTACACAACCACAGAAAAAGAGCTACTTGCAGTGGTTTATGCCATTGACAAGTTTAGATCCTATTTAGTAGGATCAAAAGTGATTGTGTACACTGACCATGCTGCTCTTAAATATCTACTCACAAAGCAGGATTCAAAACCCAGACTCATCAGATGGGTGTTGCTTTTGCAAGAGTTTGATATAGAAATAAGAGATAGAAAAGGGACAGAGAATCAAGTAGCAGATCACCTGTCCCGAATAGAACCAGTAGAAGGGGCGTCCCTCCCTCTTACTGAGATCTCTAAAAACTTTCTGGATGAGCAACTCTTTGCCATCCAGGAAGTGCCATGGTTTGTAGACATTGCAAACTACAAGGCAGTGAGGTTCATACCCAAAGAGTACAGTAGGCAACAATCAAAGAAATTGATCACAGATTCAAAGTATTATCTTTAGGATGAACCATATCTCTTCAAGAGATGTGCAGACGGAGTAATCCACAGATGTGTGCCTAAAGAAGAAGCACAAAAGATCCTCTGGCATTGCCATGGATCACAGTATGGAGGACATTTTGGAAGTGAGCGGACAGCCACAAGAGTCCTCCAATGCGGCTTCTACTGGCCTACTCTCTATAAAGACTCCCGAGTGTTTGTACTTAACTGTGACAGTTGCCAAAGATCTGGTAATCTGCCTCACAGTTATGCCATGCCTTAACAAGGGATCTTGGAGATTGAGTTGTTTGATGTATGGGGTATTGACTTCATGGGGCCTTTCCCACCATCATACTCAAACACTTATATTCTGGTGGCAGTGGATTATGTATCCAAATGGGTGAAAGCTATTGCAACACCCACTAATGACACTAAGACAGTGCTAAAATTCCTCCAGAAACACATCTTCAGCAGATTTGGTACCCCTAGAGTATTGATCAGTGATGGGGGCACTCATTTCTGCAATAAATAGCTTTACTCTGCTTTGGTTCGTTATGGAGTTAGCCACAGGATAGCCACTCCATATCATCCACAGACAAATGGGCAAGCTGAAGTCTCTAACAGAGAACTTAAAAGAATTTTGGAACAGACTGTAATTAACCGTAGAAGGGATTGGGCAAGAAACTTGGATGATGCTCTGTGGGCATATAGAACAGCATTCAAGACTCCCATAGGAACTTCTCCATACCAGCTTGTGTATGGAAAAGCCTGTCACTTGCCAGTGGAACTGGAACATAAGGCCTACTGGGCAACCAGGTTCCTAAACCTTGATGCAAGTTAGCTGGAGAAAAACGTTTGCTCCAGTTAAATGAGCTGGAGGAATTCAGACTCAATGCTTTCGAAAATGCAAAAATTTACAAGGAGAAAGCAAAAAGATGGCATGATAAGAAACTGTCATCCAGAGTCTTTGAGCCAGCGCAGAAAGTTTAGCTATTTAATTCTAGGCTTAGATTATTCCCCAGAAAATTGAAATCCCGGTGGAGAGGACCATATGTGATTACAAGTGTGTCACCATATGGATACATAGAGCTTCCGGATAATGATTCCAACAAAAAGTTTATTGTTAATGGACAGAGAGTCAAACATTATCTTGAAAGCAATTTTGAGCAAGAATGCTCAAAACTGAGACTTGATTAAAGCTCAGTAATAGTCCAGCTAAAGACAATAAAGAAGCGCTTGCTGGGAGACAACCCAGCCATTTACAAAGTTTATTTGTTAATTAATTGATTTTTACAGGTATATATCAATTATTTTCAAGGTAAAATAGCAATTGCTTGAGTTCACAGAGTTATAGAAGGATTCAAAGGATAAAAACAGCAAAAAAAGAAGTTCACTGGTGCGAAAACACCAGTAGGAGCTATTTTGGGCGTTCAACGCCAGAAAGAAGCACCTTCTGAGCGTTGAACGCTAGAAAGAAGCACCTTCTGGGCGTTCAACGCCAGATTTACAGCATTCTGGGCATTTAGAAAAATGCCCAGTGATAAAGGAGTTCCTGGCATTCAACGCCAGAAAGAAGCAACAGCTGGGCGTTGAACGCCCAGGAGAAGCTGCACATGGGCGTTAAACGTCCAAAACATGCAGCGTTTAGGCGTTTAACGCCAGGATGGTGGGGAGGAGGTAAATTCGTTTTTACTTCACAATTTTTTTTAAATTTTTTACGTTTCAAATCATGATTTCTTGCATAAACTTGTTACAAACTCTCATCCTTCAATTCCAAAAATTTTAATCCTAATTTCTAAAATCCCTTTTTCAAAAATATCAAATGTATCTTAATCCATAAACACAAATCTTTTTCCAATCCAATCCAACTCTTTTTCAAATCTTTTTCAACTCATCATATCTTTTGAATTTCGAAATTGCCTCTCTCTCTATTCCTCTCCTTTCCTTTCTTTTGCTTGAGGACAAGCACACCTCTAAGTTTGGTGTGATTTACCATGATCACTGAGCTAAAACTCATCAAGATCATGGCACCTAAGGGAACAGGAAGAGCAAGGATGTGACTTGAAGGAACTGAAGTGTCAGAAATTATCTCTTGAAGGATCAAGCACCCCACAGACTAGAGGAACACCCACTTACCAAAATAAGGGTTGTTGAGTCCTAATCTTTGCCTTAACTCTGCGATAACTGTTCTTATTATGAATTTACCTTAGAAGCTACATATTAGTAGTAGTAATTAGTATCTCTATTTTGACTTTATTTCCAATTAAGTTATAATTTATCTTTCTCATCATCATCAAACATGAATAAAATAGTAGATTTTTAGAATAAAGAGGCAATTTAATTTTTTTGAGTTCTTAATAAGGAAAATTCTAATTATTTATATGTGGTGGCAATACTTTTTGTCTTCTGAATGAATGCTTGAACAGTGCATATTTTTTATATTGAATTTTTTGAATGTTAAAATTGTTGGCTCCTGAAAGAATGATAAACAAGAGAAATGTTATTGATAATCTGAAAAATCATGAAATTGATTCTTGAAGCAAGAAAAAGCAATGAAAAACAAGCTTGCGAAAAAAAAAAGAGAAAAGCAAAAGAGGTAGAAAAAGCCAATAGCCCTTTAAACCAAAAGGCAAGGGTGAAAAGGATCCAAGACTTTGAGCATCAATGGATAGGAGGCCCAAGGAAATAAATCCAGGCCTAAGCGGCTAAATCAAGTTGTCCCTAACCATGTGCTTGTGGCATGCAGGTCCAAGTGAAAGGCTTGAGACTAAGTGGTTAAAGTCGTGATTCAAAGTAAAAGAGTGTGCTTAAGAACTCCGGACACCTCTAATTGGGGACTCTAGCAAAGCTAAGTCACAATCTAAAAAGGTTCACCCAGTTATGTGTCTGTGGCATTTATGTATCCGGTGGTAATACTGGAAAACAAAGTGCTTAGGGCCACGGCCAAGACTCATAAAGTAGCTGTGTTCAAGAATCAACATACTAAACTAGGAGAATCAATAATACTATCTGAATTCTGAGTTCCTATAGATGCCAATCATTCTGAATTTCAAAGGATAAAGTGAGATGCCAAAACTGTTCAGAAGCAAAAAGCTACTAGCCCCGCTCATCTAATTAGAATCTGAGCTTCACTTAAAACTCTGAGATATTATTACTTCTTAATTTCTTTTTATCCTATTTTATTTATCTAGTTGCTTGGGGACAAGCAACAGTTTAAGTTTGGTGTTGTGATGAGCGGATATTTTATACGCTTTTTGGGGGTAATTTCATGTAGATTTTAGTATGTTTTAGTTAGTTTTTAGTATAACTTTATTTATTTTTAGGCAAAATTCATATTTCTGGACTCTACTATGAGTTTGTGTACTTTTCTGTAATTTCAAGTATTTTCTGGCTGAAATTGAAGGAGCTAAGCAAAAATCTGATTTAGGCTGAAAAAGGACTGCTGATGCTGTTGGATTCTGACCTCCCTGCATTCGGAATGAATTTTTTGGATCTACAGGAGTCCAATTGGCGCACTCTCAATTGGCCTGGAAAGTAGACATCCAGGGCATTCTAGCAATATATAATAGTTTATACTTTGCATGAAGATAGATGATGTAAAATTGCGTTCAACGCCAGTTCCATGTTGCAGTCTGGTGTTCAGCGCCAGAAACAGGTTGCAAGTTAGAGTTCAACGCCAGAAACAGGTTACAACCTGGCGTTGAACTCCAAAAACAGCCCAGGCACGTGAGAAGCTTAAGTCTCAGCCCCATCACACACCAAGTGGGTCCCAGAAGTAGATTTCTGCACCAATTATCTTAGTTTACTCATTTTCTGTAAACCTAGGTTATTAGTTTAGTATTTAAACAACTTTTAGAGACTTATTTTGTATCTCATGACATTTTTAGATCTAAATTTTATACTCTTTGATGGCATGAGTCTCTAAACTCTATTGTTGGGGGTGAGGAGCTCTGCAGCGTCTCGATGAATTAATGCAATTATTTCTATTTCCCATTCAAACATGTTTGTTCCTATCTAAGATGTTCATTCACGCTTCACTATGAAGAAGGTGATGATCAGTGACACTCATCACCTTCCTCAATCCACGAACGTGTGCCTGACAACCACCTCCGTTCTACATCAGATTGAATGAGTATCTCTTAGATTTCTTAATCAGAATCTTCGTGGTATAAGCTGGAATTGATGGCGGCATTTATGAGAATCCGGAAAGTCTAAACCTTGTCTGTGGTATTCCGAGTAGGATTCAAGGATTGAATAGCTGTGACGAGCTTCAAACTCGCGATTGCTGGGCGTGATGACAAACGCAAAAGAATCAATGGATTCTATTCCCACATGATCGAGAACCAACAGATGATTAGTCGTGCTGTGACAGAGCATTTGGACCATTTTCACTGAGAGGATGGGAAGTAGCCATTGACAACGGTGACACCCTACATACAGCTTGCCATGGAAGGAACTTTGCACTTTTGAAAGTGAGGAAGCATTATGTTACAGAAATTTAGAAGACAAAGCATCTCCAAAACTCCAACATATTCTCCATTATTGCACAATAAGTATTTATTTTATGCCCTTTCACTTTTTATAGTTAAAATGAAAGAACCCTATTGGCATCCTGACTAAGATCAACAAGATAACTATAGCTTACTTCAAGCCAATAATCTCCGTGGAATTCGACCCTTACTCACGTAAGGTATTACTTGGACGACCCAGTGCACTTGCTGGTTAGTTGTGCGGATTGCAAAAGTGTGATTGCAATTTTGTGCACCAACTTCCAAGAACAGATTTTTTTACCACCAAATCCTTTTTCAAGCTTTTCAAAATCACCAATCAAGCTCCAATATTCACACATACACAACCTAAACCACAATCATCATACCCATACACAACATCTCAATACCCAAACATCATAGAACAACAATTTACACTAGGGTTGAGAATCTTTCTACACCCAAGGTCCAAGGAGACAAGATTAACCTTCTCCTTCAAGAGAGTTGGGTCCTATAACATCAAAGAGCCCAAAATATCAATATTTTTGCTCATGAAACTCGAAATCAAAGCTGGAAATTCGAAGAGCAAAATGTGGCTTACCTCAATATTGATTGTATGGGTTTTGTAGAGCTCTCTGCGGTGAACGCGTGGCCACAAACGGTGCGACAATCGAAGCTCTAGATCAAAAGTTATGGTAGTTTGAAGATCAAGGGAGAGATAGAACTTGAGAGAGTGTTCTTCCCCCCTTCCTTCTAATTTTCAGCGTGTTTGAGTGATAAGTGAGGAGAGAGAGTGCTGAAAACTAGGGTTTTGGTTTAGTTTAGTTGGACCAAGGGCCCACTTTGGGTCCGGTTGGCCCGGTTTGGCCCATTCGGTCTAATCTTGGTCCGAATTCCATAAAATTGGTACCGAAATTTTCGTCTCAATCTCCTCTATCATATTAAGCCATAAAAATCACATTTTTGGCTTTCTAGAATAAATTCTCATTTATGGGTTAATTAGCCGTTAGTTAACCGGGTCTTACATTCTACCCACCTAATTGGGAATTTTGCCCACAAAATTCAAATTCAATTACCTGGGAATAAGTGCGGATAATCCGTTCGCATCTCCGACTCAAGTTCCCAAGTGTGTTCTTCAACACTGCCTCGACTCCATGCCACTTTGACTAATGAAACCTCTTTTCAACGCAATCATTTGATACTAGTATCATCAATTCTAACTGGAGCCACTGGAAGCGTCAAATCTTCTCTTAACTGAACCGATTCAGTTTCCAACACATGGCTAGCATCAGGAGTGTACTTCCGAAGCCATGACACGTGAAACACGTCATGCAAGTTTGAAAGATGCAGTGGTAGAGCCATCCGATACGCCACCGGTCCAATCCTCTCCAGGATCTGAAATGGACCAATGTATCTATGATTCAACTTCTTTGCCTTAATCGCCCTACCTACTCCTGTAGTTGGAGTAACCTTAAGGAAAACATGATCTCCTTCCTCAAATTCCAAGGGTTTCTGCCTCTGATCGGCGTAACTCTTCTGGCGACTCTGCGCCGTAAGCATCCTATCTCGAATTTTCTTGACTTGTTCAGTGGTCTCAGCTATCATCTCCGGCCCCAACAAGCCTTTCTCTCAAACTTCATACCAACATAGAGGAGATTGACATTTCCTCCCATACAAGGCCTCATACGGAGCCATTCCGATGCTCGCATGGTAACTATTATTGTATGCAAACTCCACTAAAACTCACCGGTTGGTCCAAAACACAAGCTCTCAACATATCCTCTAGTGTTTGGATTGTCCTCTCGGATTGACCATCTGTTTGAGGATGGTAAGCTGTACTCAAGCTTAATCGGGTTCCAAAAGCTTTCTGAAATGCACCCCAGAATCTTGAAGTGAAACGAGGATCTCTATCAGAGATTATAGTAGCATGTACACCATGAAGTCTCACAATTTTCTTTATGTATAACCGTGCTAGCTCCTCAAGGGTGTAAGTCACCCAAATGGGTAAAAAGTGAGCTGACTTCGTCAGTCGGTCCACAATCACCCAGATAGCATCAAAACCAGCCCTAGTCCTTAGCAATCCTGACACAAAGTCCATGGCAATACTTTCCCACTTCCATTGCGGAACCTCTAAAGGTTGCAACATCCCGGAAGGTCTTTGATGTTCAATCTTCACCTTTTGACAAGTTAAGCACTTTGAAACATATTCCAACATGTCATTCTTCATACCCGGCCACAAAAACATCGCCTTTAAATCATGGTACATCTTAGTACTTCCCGGGTGAATGGAGAATCCGCTTTTGTGTGCCTCCTTTAGGATAGCTTACCTCAAAGTGCCAACATCCGGCACAATGATCCTACCCTTGAACCTCCATAACCCATCTTTTTCTTCTGACACTCTCCACTGTTTCCCTTGCTCAATAGTTGGTAACACCTTCCATAACGCTTCATCATTTTGATGAGCCTTTAGGAGTTCGGACTTAAAGTCACTTGAAATTTCTAATCGGCTCAAACACAAAGTTCCGGATACTTCTCGAGCACTAATTTTCAGACTCTCGAATACCTTGAGCAACTTCTCCTCTTGAAGCATCATCCAAGCCGCATATAACGACTTCTGACTTAACGCATCTGCCACTACATTTGCCTTTCTTGGATGGTAATTCAACTCAAAGTCGTAGTCCTTTAATAATTCCATCCACCTCCTCTGCCTCATATTAAGCTCTTTCTGATCAAAGAGATATTTCAAACTCTTGTGATCGGAGAAGACTTGGAACTTAACCCCATAGAGATAATGCCTCCACACCTTCAAGCAAACACAACCGCAGCGAGTTCCAAATCGTGCGTAGGGTAACTAACTTCATGAGGTCTCAACTGTCACGAGACATACACCACCACATTATGATGCTGCATCAGCACGCACCCTAGACCCTTTAATAAGGCATCACAGTACACCTCAAATGGTTCGTTCGGCTCAAGTAACACCAACACAGGTGCAGTGGTCAACTTTTTCTTTAATGCCTGAAAGCTCTCCTCGCACTCAGGAGTCCAAACAAACGGAGTGTCTTTGCGGGTTAACTTTGTCATTGGCAAAGCTATCTGTGAAAAGCCCTTGATAAACTTTCGGTAATAGCCAGCTAAGCCCAAAAAACTCCTTATCTCTGTTACGGTGGTTAGTTGCTTCTAATTCATCACAGCCTCCACCTTAGTTGGATCTACGGCTATTCCCTTTTTACTCATCACGTGGCCCAAAAACTTCACCTCACTCTTCCAAAACTCACACTTAGACAATTTTGCATAGAGTTTTTTCTCCTTTAGAATCTACAACACGGTCCTCAAGTGTTCCACATGCTCTTCCTCAGTCTTGGAATAAATCAGTATGTCATCAATGAAGACAATAACGAATTTATCCAAAAACGGACGGAAAACTCTGTTCATATAATCCATGAATACTGCTGGAGCTTTTGTCAACCCAAAAGACATTACAATGTACTCGTAATGACCATAACGAGTCCTGAAAGCGGTCTTAGGAATATCCTCACCTCTCACCCTTATCTGGTGATAACCGGATCGCAAATCGATCTTGGAGAAAACCCCTGCTCCTTGCAACTGATCCATGAGATCATCAATTCTCGGCAATGGGTACTTATTCTTTATTGTGACCTTGTTCAGCTGCCTGTAATCCACACAGAGCCGCATGCTCCCATTTTTCTTCTTTACCAGTAGCACTGGCGCACCCCACGGAGAGACACTTGGTCATATAAAATTCTTACCCAACAAATCCTCTAACTGAGACTTTAGCTCGTCCATCTCCAATGGTGACATCCTATAAGGAGCACTTGAGATTGGTCCCGCCCCAGGCACCAATTCAATAGCAAACTCAACCTCTCGGTTAGGTGAAAACTCATCAATATCATCGGGAAACACTTTCGGAAACTCACACACAACCGGAATTTGTTCTAACCTTTGATCATCACCCGAAACACTCATGGTTAACAACAGGATACCCTGACATTCGGTTCCGGAACAGTTCACCATCATCGAATTCAAGTAATAATTATTCACTACGACCGGCCCTTCTGTATCCTCCGGCATAAAGTACACCAACTTTGTAGAACAATCAAGCAGGACATGGTTCTCAGATAACCAGTCCAAACCCAAGATAAGATCAAGATCGATCATCGGCAAGCAGACTAAATTATGAACAAAAATCACGCTGCTTGAACCTAAAGGAAACTTTCGGGAATCTTAGCCTAGTTACCATGGCTTCATGGGTAGCATTATACATTTTTAGGTCATAACCTAAGGTTACAATCTTCAATCCTAACTCATGGGCTTTCTCAAATGCAATGAATGAATGCGATGCTCCCAAATCAAATAAAGCATTTAAAGTTTGACCAGACATTTCATAGTTACCTCGAATGAGTGTCTCGGATCCCTCGGCACCTATAGCTGAGGTGGTGAACACCCGACCAGTCTGTTGTGCTTTCCCAGCACCTTGTTTCTGCTTCTCCGGACAGCTGGTGGCTTTATGCCCCACCTTTCCACAATTGTAGCACAAGCCCCATCCGGCCTTGCACGGGGCTCCCGGATGGTGACTCCCACACCTAGTATAAGCTTGCTCATTTTGAGGCTGCTTCCCATACCTTTTCCCTTGGGAGTTGTTGTTGTTGGGCCTCCTGAAAGAGCCTCCCCTCTCGAAAGATAGACCTCTAGGTGCAAAGCTCTTCCCTCGGTTCTGTGGGAATGATCCTTTGTGACTCCCTCTCTCAGCAGCTGCCTTTTTCACGCACTCTTCAGCAACTCTACACTTGTTCACCAACTCGGAGAAAGTTCTGATCTCCATTGGTCCCACTGAGCTGAAAATATCACTTTAGAGTCCTCCTTCATACTTAACACACTTACATTCCTCATATTCCACCGGAGTCCCTTGACACATATGAAAGAACCTGAACAGCTCTTCAAACTTGTTAGTATACTCAGATACGGACATGGTGCCCTACTTCAACTGTAGTAACTCAAGTTTCTTAGCCGTCTTAGCAGAAGTTGGAAAGTACTTCTTATAGAACTCCTCTTGGAAGACATTCCAGGTGATATAGTCATCACCCTGCTGTAGAAGATGTCGAATACCTTGTCACCAATGCGATGCTTCACCAGTGAGCAAATAGGTAGCAAACTCAACACGTTGCCCTTCAAGCACCACCTGCGCTTGTAGTGCTCGCTCGATAGCCTGAAACCATGTATCGGCCTCAATCGGGCTAGTAGTTCCCTTGAACTTAGGTGGATTAACCTTCAAAAAGTTTGCCAGTGTCATCGGGCCCTGAATTCCACCTCCATCATTACCATGGTTGTTCATCTGTTGACCAAGAGCCTCAGCAGTGGCTTGCATAGCAGCAGCCATATTCTCCAACGCCGTCATAAAGTTCACCGGATCATTAGGGTTAATCTCTGGTGCACGAGCATTAGTACGACCTCTTCCATGACCTCTACCGCATCCACGAGGAGCCATCTGGTCCCTATACACACCAAACAATCGATATTAAGTTGATAAGTCTCAATATCGGAAGTCAAGTGCTTCAAAGTCCCAAATGCATGCTCATTAACGTTTATGCCAATTATATCAAGCAGATATACTAATAGCACATAACACACATACAGAGAATGCACAGAAGCATAGTCAGTCTATCCCTCAGGCTCTACAAGAACAAACTGCTCTGATACCATAATGTAACACCCTACCATACAGAGTCTTATGCTTAAGTCATAATTCAGAGATGACAAGGTATTACGACCTCTAAAATAAAAATTTAGTACGTATAGTTGATTATAACTTGGAGCCTTTGTAGAAAAAGGGGTAAACAAAAATTGCAACTCGAAAGCGCAACACTCTGATCGTTAACGTGACGAACGAATGATAAGCCAACACAAGATTATATATATACAAAGGAGTGTCAAAAGCAGGAATATCAAGACTCAAAATCCGGTTGCGAAGATAACCGGTCCGAGCATAGCAGTATATACATATAAATAGAATAAGATACCCCAAGGAAACCCAAAGGGACACAAATACAGAAAACTTATTCTCCAAAATCTCCTATAAGAGGAGTCATCAATGTTTGTATTATTTAATGGAGATAAAAGTATCTAAACAAAACATATAAATCAAAACAGAGTCCCGAGAATAAAGGATCTTCGCTAATCCAGAAGCCTCCAGGGTGCCTCAGCGAGAAACCTCACGTCCTGCATCTGAAAACCACAAAATCCACATAGGTGAGAACCAGAGGTCCTCAGCATGGTAACAACTTCCACATATATAATACATAATAATAAAGAAAAGCCGAAGGCAATCCTAGAACTTCCTCCAAATAATTCAAAGCTTATAAACAAGCTAAACCATAAAGGGCATCTGACTAAAGATTCTTCAATCTAGATAATGCTTCCCTTTCCAATTCCTTCAAACCTCCCAACCACCAGCAGGAGTATAATATAGCAAACACAATTATATCAGACAAGAGATATACAAATAGGAACAAGTAAGGCATTTAGACAAATAGCAAGTAATATGCAGTCAAATAGGCAATCTCAAGCAATTCACATAGTATGCATATGATAAATGCATGTTCCTAATGGTCGGTTATAGAGCCAACTCGACAAGTCCTGGTAGCTAACCATTGGACTCTCCCTCTGACGCGCATCCCCAACTCAAGTTATACTCATCATAAACTTGATCATAATCATGATCTATATCCATCACCTTCACTGGTGAAAAATTTACGGGGGCGAGCTTATTCGGGTCTTTCACAGTGTCCGGCCACCCTTACGACATAGGGTCAAAAGAGCTTCGAGTCTCAACCTGGAGCACGTGGTGGCTAGCCACTGCTTCCTCCCAGGGAAACTCTCATCTCCAACAGTGGAAGTGCAACATTTACAATTCATTCAACATCATATATTCATTTATACACAGCCATAATCATGGCTCCGCCGTAACACGGCAATAATCTAGCCATCCGGCTCATGGTTAAATCCATAACCAGCCAATTCATCAACAATTACGGCCCTTCGACCCATGGCATAACAAGCACTTCCCCCGCCATCCTCCGCATCTCACATAATCATCTTTGATCCTCATTGATCATTCATTTTTCCCTTGCTTCACTCGCAATTTATCATAGCTAAGCATATCATAATGATTTAAGACATAAGTGGTGAGATCGGAAGCTTTGAAGTATGAAATTTGGCTTTTAAAACTCAAAAATCAATGTTGGGATGAAAACAGAGCCACACGCACGCGTACTCCAAGCGCACGCGTGGATGGCCACAAAACTCATCGGCGCGTATGCGCCCTGCACGCGAACGCGTTGATTGAAAAATAGCCAACGATGCATACATGTCAACCACGCGTACGCGTGGGTGCTCTTGAGCCCCAGGCACAAAACTGGCATAACTCTGGCACAACTTTCGGGAAAATAGCTCGGCATTGGGTGCAGCGCATCGGCACGCCCGTGCACACCACGTGCACGCGTGGATGGTGCTTTCTAGAAGAACGGCGCGTATGCGCCAAGTGCGCCTACGCGCTGGGAGTTATTCTGCTAAAATTTTTCTAAAGTTAAAAGCTGCAGATTTCACAAATTCAACCCCCAATCTTCCGACGGACATAACTTTTTCATTTTAAATTATTTTTCGTCCGTTCTTCGAACGGCATGGACATCCCGGATCCAATTTCATTTCTAAATAAATTTGGCATAAAATAAGGATCCGTAGTCCAAGTTATGTCCCGTCAAAGTATGCCCAAAACCATGTTTTCATACAAAACTACAAAATGCCATTTTCAAAACAAGCCACTTTCAACTCTTTTCAAAATCAATCAAAACATGCCAATTCCATCCATTTTCTTTGAAATCAATCAAAATATATTAAAGTCAACATTAAGCCTCCTCAACTCACACATTGACACTTTACCACAATTCACAAAATCACTATCCCATTATTTTAACCCACTTCACCCAAGTGGCTCAAACTCAAACACATTGACATATCATATACTCTTCCTCATGCCAATTTTCAACAACACTATTTCCAATCAACCATCATTGTACATAATCAATATCATACTCACCATCAACATGGTTTCACTCACAATTCAACCTTAAGCAATCATCAAGCATATATCACAACATGTATATTCCTCATACATCATACCATCAAGGCATCAATAATCATTATCACATATATGACCACATCATATATATATCAACCATTCAACAACATCAACAATTTAATGCCTATCTTAGGGCCTCTAGCCTAAGTATTTCCTACCATATTACATATTAGATACGGGAAACCGAGATCATACCTTAGCCGATTTCCCAAGCTCAACCAGAGCACTTCCAAACCACTTTTCCTCAAGCTCTCAAGGCCTCAACACTTCCAAGAACAGATTTTTTTTTACCACCAAATCCCTTTTCAAGCTTTTCAAAATCACCAATCAAACTCCAATATTCACACAGACACAACCTAAACCACAATCATCATACCCATACACAACATCTCAATACCCAAACATCATAGAACAACAATTTACACTAGGGTTGAGAATCTTACCACACCCAAGGTCCAAGGAGATAAGATTAACCTTCTCCTTCAATAGAGTTGGGTCTTATAACATCAAAGAGCCCAAAATCTCAATATTTTTGCTCATGAAACTCAAAGTCAAAGCTGGAAATTCGAAGAGCAAAATGTGGCTTACCTCAATATTAATTGTATGGGTTTTTTAGAGCTCTTCGCGGTGAACGCGTGGCCACAAATGGTGCGACAATCGGAGCTCTAGATCAAAAGTTATGGTGGTTTGAAGATCAAGGGAGATATATAACTTGAGAGAGTGTTCTTCCCCCCTTCCTTCTAATTTTCAGCGTGTTTGAGTGATAAGTGAGGAGAGAGAGTGCTAAAAATTAGGGTTTTGGTTTAGTTTAGTTGGGGCAAGGGCCCACTTTGGGTCCGGTTGGCCCGATTTGGCCTGTTCGGTCCAATCTTGGTCCAAATTCCATAAAATTGGTACCGAAATTCTCGTCTCAATCTCCTCTATCATATTAAGCCATAAAAATCATATTTTTGGCTTTCTAGAATAAATTCTCATTTATGGGTTATTTAGCCGTTAATTAACCGGGTCTTACACTCGAACATTTGATGTCATTTAGGAACTCTGGTGTGAACCACTCTTGTTGTACATCTTCATTCTCATTAGCTTGACATGTTGTGTTAGAACTCAAATACTCCTTTTTCATCCTTGGAAAGATTGTCAAGACAAAATCGTTTACATTTTTGACACTCTCAAGCGTGGGTGCAAGAATTGCCCTACTCTAAAAATACCTGTAATCTAACATGTTTTGCATCAAATTTGGATATGCAAAGTCTACCAAATGAGAGAAAGGGTCATCTTTTGTTGTAATCAATAGATCATCTAGAATTTTAATATCTGATTCATCACCAACAACAGAACCAATAATTTTATTTTCAACATCAAGTATCCAATTAGCAAATCTCTTCATTTTACCTTCATCTTGATCTGAAGAAGACATTAGAAGTTTAATGATTAAGAATATAGGAATTAGTATTAGAATTTTAAATTTCAAATTTTTAAATAGAATTTTCTAATTTGCTAGTGCAAATTTTAAATTTTTAAATAAAATTTTCTAATTAAACGTTCGTTGTTCATTAGGAATATAGGAATTTGTTAATTTAAAAATAATTTTTATTATTTTCATCATAAATAGTATCAATCCTATTATTTGTCGATAAAAATAAATAAAATTAAATACAATCTAAAAATTAATAACCTTATAAATTACGAAAATTTTTAAAAAAATATTTAAAAAGAGAGAAAAATGAAAGTACTTCTATAGTGGAGAAACAATCTAAAAAATAACAATGTAAATTTAGTAAAGAGAAAATTTATAAATATAACATGTAAAAAATTTTAATTTAAAAATCGAAACGGTTAAAAAGTCACTTAATTATGAATTAGTATTAGAATTTCAAATTTCAAATTTTAAATAAAGCTTCCTAATTAGCTAGTACAAATTTCAAATTTTTAAATAGAATTTTCTAAATTAATTCAATTTTGTCGAAACAACATTAGAAACAGAATTCAGTACAAAAGAATGTCAAATTAAAAGTAAATAACCTCACATTTTAATAAGACTAATAATTCTATGGTTTAATTACTCTGCAGGTCCCTATAGTTTCACCAAATTTTTAATTAGGTCCCTATACTTTTTTTCTTTTCAATTGGGTCCTTAGATGTTAATTTTTTTTCAATTTAGTCCCTACCGTGACAAAATCATTTAAAATAACAGAATATTCTATTCAAAAATCGAATATTCTCCTAATTAAGTTATAATAGCTAATTAAACCCACTTCTATTTTTTTAAAATACCAAAAACACCCTTGCCATTTTATCCAAAAACAAAGACCCTAGTCAGCGCTTGTTCTCTGTGAAGTCACTGTGTTTCTCCTCCGATCCATTCGTTGGTGTCGTCCTCCATCTGCGGCGGCGACATCGTCGTCGTCGTCCTTGGCGGCGTGAGCGTCCATCATCGTCATCGTCCGTCGTCCTTGGTCTGTGTTGCACTACTCTGCGCTGGTCGTGCGTCTGCTCTACTCTGCTTCCCACTGGTGGTGTGTCGCTTCTGTCGCATTCCCTCGCCGTGGATTGCTACGCCGCTACTCGCGTCGCCACACCTCGCCGCACCTCGCCTTGCTGCCTGAAGTTGATCTACCAAAATCCCATATTTTTTCCAATTAACAATTTCTTCGTTTTCATGGCAGATCCTTCCCATCTTAAACCCAGGTTAGATTCTAACTATCGTCATCCTAGACAATGGAGCTGGATTAGCTTTAAATGCCCCCTTTTATTTTGTTATAAGCTTTAGTTACCCTTTAATTAATTAAAAATCATTCCTTTTATGTTCCTTGGGGGCTAGAAAATATTTTGTGATCTGATCCCCTTGCAGTTGGATAGGCTCACGTGGTTTTTGTTCATGGTTCTATTCATTGAACTCTAATTAGCAGAGTTGTTAGTAATCCTAAGTGACTCTGAAAAAAAGGTTCCCCCACGGGGGGATGTTTAATGTTGTTATATTTTGTTAATGTTGAAATGTAAGTGGAAACCAAATAATGCAAAAGAATTGCCTTCTTTCTGTTTGATTTTGTTGGTTGCTTTTGCTTTACTTTCTAGCTTGCTTGGACCAATTGGTGTTTAAGGCTATTCCTCGCTTTTTAAGTGGTGCTGTATTGATTTAAACATGCACCAAGAAGTTCAGACTTAAAAGATGTTCAAATTTATATGATATTTGCTAGACTCCATCAAGGGAAACTATTAGTTTTCCATGGTGCTCTTTTTACTTTGGTGTGTTCTTGATGTGAATGAAAATTTGTAGCTCTTATAAGTTAAGACATAGATTCATATAAAATTGATGTCCTTGTTCATAAATGGTGAAAATAAAATCAAAATCCTATAGTCAAAGATGGTTGGTGCAGTTTATAATGACAGACCAAGGTTTATCTCAGCAGGAAGAATTATATTCAATGAGCAGGAAGAATTATCTCAGCAGCACATTAATGGCAATAACTTTACTGATAGACCAAGGTTTTCCAATTCTAGCTTTCGGGAGGATCCATCTTCAGGAAGCACTTTGAACACTTCAGCGAATCCTTGGGATAGGCCAATTGGGAGTGCCAACAAGCTTGTTAGCAGTGGTCAATAGGGGCTTACTTACGATGACAACTCAGAACATGGATTCTTAACTGACATCTTTGCTGAAAATGCAATCGTGGATGATACTAATTTGAACCCTTTGGAGTTCTTAGCTTCTCTGTTCCCTGGTTTTGCTGCAGAAAGCCTTGTGATAGTGACATTGGTTTCAATTCAGACATTGCTTCAAGTCTGCTCTTTTAGAATCGGTTGTTATTAATGTTATTGTTGATCTTTATGTCGGTTCAGAGAGTGGGAGGCTACAACACAAGAATTGATTTCCAGATTTTATGTATTATACTGAAACTATGCTTTCTATGGTTTTCATTTTTAGATTTCAAATTACATAGCCTTGTGGTTTTCTATAGTATACCATGATATGATAAAGACATAAACTATATTTCATGAATCTACACAAATATAAAATGTTACATGATCATAATAAATACTTGAATGATGGAAATTGAATTTTATATATACTTTTTACTACTATTTCTGTTTCATTTTATTCATTACTTTTTTTTGTATGTTCTTAAGATAAGGTATTTTGAAAGTCAAAAAAATAAAAAGAAATTATTTTTGGTACAATTTGTATATAAATAAGCAAAAGAATGATAATGACAAAATAAAAGGGATTATAGGAATATCTTTCATGTCGTAGAATCATTGAACAAGGATTATAGGAATATCTTTCATTGAATATTTATAGTTTTATCGAATTTTCAATTAGATCCTTATACTTTTTTCTTTTCAATTAGGTCCCTAAGGGTATATAGGTAATTTCACAATTTACTAACATTTTTTTTCGTTTAACGTTAACAAGGACTAAATTGAAACAAAATGATGTATAGGGACCTAATTGAAAAGAAAAAAATGTATAGGGACCTAATTGAAAATTTGGCAAAACTATAGGAACCTGCAGAGTAATTAAACCTAATTCTATTTACTTTAATATCATCTTTTGTAATTAGCATAGTAGCTTATAAATTATATAAAGTTTAAAAAATATTCTCAAACCCAATTGTTTACTTGAAAATTCGAAAAAAATATTTGAATTTAAATTTAAAATTTTAAACATAATACTTTAATTAAAAATTATAATTAGATTTTTTTAAAATAAGTACATATTAAAAATTAATAACTAACTTAATTATATCAACAATAATTCATATGAGAAATTTATAACTTTATGACATTAAATACTAAATTAGAAATTAACAGAATATCAACGGTGTAAATCAAATTAAAAATAAAAACCATAAGTAATAACCAAATAACTTCAATTTATATTTAAAAAAATTCTAAATTCTAAACATAAAAATAAAAAAGAACCAAAAGAAAAATAGCAACTCAAGAAAAGATAATGTTTCCACCAAAATAAACATATGCTTGGCATTATTCTATTAGATAGACTCTAAAAGGAATTCCAAAATATGTGTATCCAAATTCTCAAGTTTCATTCTCAATCTTGATCTTCTTACAAGTTGAGGTATCTCCTTGCATCTTCGAATCTTCTGACTTCGAGCCGAGGATAGTCGCTTGGTTGATGTAATAGCATTTTTCAACACTTCGGATTCAGCATTGTCCGCAACTTCATTGGAGAATTCAAACAACAAATTCTATACAAAATACTACGTTAAATTAAAGACTTCCTTCTCACATTTGATTTTATCTCAATAATATTTTTTGAATAAAATAAAGATCTAACTTTGAGAAAACAAACAAACAAAAAATTTATTTTTTGAACAAATACTTTAGTACCTTCTACTTTCTCCCCTTCAATGATTGAGGATGCCTTTGAAGTTGGAAGCAAACTACCAGTATAGTCAACATCCTAAAATTATAATTAGTTATTAATTATTATTTATAAATTAGATACTACTAATGACTAAGGAAGAGAAAAATAAACTGATTTTTAATAAAAAATACACTTATAACTGTACTCACAAATTGAATAGAGTGAACCTTTTTGAATTTATTTATGAGGTTTACATTATCAGTCATCTTCTTAACTTTATAAGAAGGTGAAAAAATGTGGATTATTAGATATTTGAATTTCAACGATGAAGAGGAAGGTCTTATCAATTAGATTGAGCAAAAGTCTAGGTGTATCCGATAGATCTCCTTCTGCAGGGTATTACATAATATATTAATAATAAATAATATAAAAATTACCATAAAAAATATCTTTACTAATATTTTTAGAAATAAATATTGGTTAAAATTTACCAATAGGAGTGGATCAAGTATCTCTACACAGCTCTTTTCCAAAACTTATTTTGCCTCCTTGTCAAAGACTACGAAACATGCACAGTCACAGTCATCAATGATACCAAACTTTATTCGGTACTTGCTTAATTAAAAAAAATAGTATAAAAAATGTTAAACATAAACTTATTCAATATCTAATCCATTGTGATTAGACTTTAAATTAAAAAATAAATAAATAACCTTGGAGTTATGGATAAAAAGAGACGGCCACAACTTGAACATTTGAATATTTTTGAAAAAGCATATGTGAACTTGTTGCATTCACTTGGTCTTTCCAGCAGTCTGGAGTATCTATAATATGACTTATAGTAGCCAAGATAACACAAACAGCATTCTGAAAAAAAAAAAAACTTAATGATTTAAATGTCTTGAATTTAGTGAGTTTTTAAATCTAAAAGATATATCTAAATAAATAAGATAAATAAACAAAAATAATCAATGTACAACAGATTTAAATTAATTTTTTCCTCAACTTTTTTACAAAAAAGAAAATTACCGTATCTAATTTTTTTAACTACTCAATAATTTTGCTTGGATAAATTTTTAAGAATGCAGCCTCATTTGGAATTGTGCCGATATTACCCATCGGTTCTTCAAATCTTATAAAGCTAGATAAATAAAGCGAAAAAAAACTACGTTAGATAACACACATAATTAATATTAAACTAAAGAATTTAAAAATATATATATATACCCACTTATTTTTAAATTGGATGACATTTGCTTCTTCAAGATTGAAGAACATCTTTGTGCCATATATAGAATTTTGTAAAACAATTTTTCTTGAAAATTTTAATTTAATACAAAATGTGTAAAAACTCACATAAAAAATGAGTAAAAGCTCACATATAAAAATTCACATAATTATGGATAAATATTACCATTATATAATTTCACTTTAACAAATTGTAAGACGACAACAGCTCTATCTTTATTGTCGAATCTCAAAAAGGCATTTAATTCATGTGCGTAGTTGCCAAAAAGTGCATACTCCATTATTTTTCTATGTCAAATAAAATGTTTAATGCTAAATATATTTTTTATAACAAAATAAAAAGATAATTACAACTAAAAAATAACTACCAATAAAATAATATTAAATTATATGTTTTATATTTTAAAATTTTAAAATTAACAATAAAATTAAAACGTCAAACACAATTTAAAAAAATTAATAATTAGTTTATTAATTATTTTAAACTTATAAAAAACTAACTACGGAAAGAATTATTTCTATTAAAATTTTTTTAAAAAAAGATTTAAATATTTTTTTCAAAATCAATCTGAACTCATTTTTTAAAAATTTTAAATACCATTAATAAAAAAACGTTGCCTTTAATAAAAACATTTATTACCTATTAATAATATTAATAAAAATATTCATAATAAAATAACTTAAAATAACAATTTAAAAAGATGAGAATATTAAATTTTTAATTTATAAAAATAAATATATCATTACCCATCATCAATCTCCAATTTAATAATAGTGTACTTGATAGATTCGTTATTCTTTTCAAGAGTCCTCTCACTCTCAATTCCAACAAGATATTCAACAACATTTGAAATGATTTAAAATAAAAAAAAATTGTTGTCAATAAGTTTATTAAAAAAAAGCACAGCCGAAATTATCAATAAAATAAATAAATTTATAAATAAATTATACTTTTTCTAAAACAATAAATTTACCTACTAAATAGATGTAATCGTACCCAAGAGCATTAAGAGTGTCAAAACTCACAAAATTAAATTCATATCGTGGGATACTTGATGATTCTGGAAGTCTGTGCACATCGGGACGTTAGTTTAAATTAACCACATACTCATGATGTGTAATCTTAAAGTTACCCTCATTGAGTCCAACACCAAAATATCTTATTTGGTAAGATATTCCTTCCTTTAGCAAATTCACAAATCGAGACACAAGAGTCCTCTTAACCGAGGCGTATATTTTTCCTCCTAGAATTGATAAACAAAAATCAAAGAATAATTAGTTGGGGATAAGAATTTTCGTAACTTGGTAGTGTACATAACCGTATCATTCGTATACGTACACACAAATTGTCGATTGTAGGATTGATTTCTACGATTTTGTGAATACCATCTATTGGAATAAGTAGAGAAATTTTAGATTTTGGATGTATGTAAAGAAAGTGTTTGATGTACTTTGAATTATGGTACTATACTTTTATAACTTATACTTTTACTTTTACTTTTATAACTTATACTTTTATAATTGACTCATAACTAAAATTTTTTAAATTTGATTTACTTTAATTTAAATTTGAATTAAATTTGTAGATAAAGTACATAAATATATTAACAATTTTAAAAATTTTAAATTAACGTAAATATATTTAAATTTACGTATGTAGCTGCAATTTTTGAAGAATTTCTACAAAAAATTTAAAAAAAAATGCTAAAAGAATCAATAAATTTAAAAAAATAGTGTTAAAATTTAAAAAATAACAATCTAAATAAAATAATTTAAAATTTAAAAAATAACAACCTAAGTATACACAACCCAAACAAATAATTTAAAATTTGAAAATAACAACCTAAGCAAATAATAATTTATAATTTATAAATATAAATCTAAAAATTTTTAGTAACGACACCTAAGCAAATAAACTCTCAGATTCAACGTATGAGTGCCACGTCAGCATATGAACTCCCCATTTATATTACCCATGCAATAAATGGGCTTACATTTTAATTTGACATGGTAAATCGAAAATAATATTTTATAATCATAAATTTCTCTAGTTTCGTATAACACTATTATCATTATTATATAATAAACGTACTTAATATGTTGTTTTATCTTTATTCAAAGTAAAATGCAAATGAAATAGTTTGAAGTCTATAATATTCTTGAGCTATAAGAAAAGAGACCCGAAAAAATAAGAACACATATATATAACTGTAATAGTAGAATGTCAATTTTATACTAAAATTTATATTATAAGGCTAATGAAAATTTATCGACAACCAAGTGTTTTACTAACTTCATTAGAAAAATAATTGGCATATGATGTTGTGCTCCATATTACACATTTTATTTCAAGTCTTAAAGTATAGTTAATAAATTAGTTATATCTATGACAAATATTTATGCAAAAGTATAAATCATAATATGTTACTAAAATGAAAATACTATTTTCTTATTTAAATATTATTAAAAACTTCATTGAACACGACATTTATTGTTGATGAGTTTGGATTGCTGTCTTCATCTAGAAGTAGAATGTTCTGACTATTGCGACTCTTAACTCTTGACAAAGCAACGTGAAGTTACCCATTGATGAACACTGATTTTAGCAAGTAAAGTCCTATATGCGATAATAATTTACCACATAATGAAATACCTTGGTTTTCAATGTTTTTTTTCTCATATATAGTATCCCGTCAGCCAATAATATCTAAATTACATTCCAAATACGATTTAGTTTGTTAACGCTATTAGATATCAATAGCATCACAAACAGTTTTTTCAATTGATGACCAGACCTCATTAATAGCTATAATGAATTTTTTATCGTCAAGCAATAGTGCCATAAAATAGAAAACATTTAACACCCAACTATACTTAATCTTATGCTTAAGTCATAAGATTGAGATAGTATGGTATTACGACTTCTAAAAGTAAATAATATATATATATATATATATATATATATATATATATATAGAATAATAATAATAATAAGGAAAAGATACTCAACTATGAGTCTTGAAAAATGGGTAAAACAAATTCGCAAAATGAAAAGCGCAACGCTCGAAGAATCGAATTACCTGCGTGTTAAGAAACCTAAAAGGAAGTGATATAGATGAATAAGAGAGAAAAGAAAACCAAGGAAATAACATATATATATATATAAGCGCAACGCTCGAGGAATCGAATTACCTGCGTGTTAAGAAATCTAAAAGGAAGTGATATAGATGAATAAGAGAGAAAGGAAAACCAAGGAAATAACATAACTAGATATATATATATATATATATATATATATATATATATATATATATATATATATATATATATATACATAAGTATTCCCAAAATATACCAAGTACCAAAGTGAACTCCTATCTCTCCCTCAATCTCTAAGAAGAGCAGCATACATAAGTTATTTGGAGAGTAAGCTAAATACATATTTACATATATACAAACAGAAAACCAAAATATATCCAAGGACTACTTCGCTTCCCAGGATCCAGACGCCTAGCGAGGAGCTTCTCGACCTGCATCTGAAAAATAACAACACAGTATGAAATAAGAACCGGAGGTTCTCATCATGGTAAAAGTGTCACGCGTATAATAAATAAGGTCTTGAGAATGCCATAGGCAATCCTAGAACTCCGTTATTCAATTATCCAACTTAAGTACTAAAAAGAAGCCTTAAACAGGGATAGGTATTCTAAATCTACCTAACTTACTCAAGTTCAATCCTAACCTAACACCAAACCATTTCTCCATCTCCTCCATCCCTCCATCATCCATAATACAACAGAAACAAGCAACCAAACAAGTTTACACACAAGTAATGAGCATATTGTACAAATAGTAAGTATAACAGGTAGCAGATGATATATATCAATTAGGCAGACCCAGGTAATGCATAGCAATCAAAACAAACAAATGCATATGATGCATGCCTGTCCTATGGCTGATGGAGCCTATCTGTCGGTTATCCAGCCAACCCGACAAATTCGAAAACCTTAGACTATCCTCCGTTGCGCATCGCCAAGAGTCTATGCATAGAATTCACATTCAATCATCATATAATCACTCAATGGGGGCTATTCATATCCGGAAATTTATACGTACCCGGTCAGCCTTACGACGTAGGGTCAACGGAATATCGAGATTCAACCTGAAAGACATGGTGGCGAGCCACGGTTTTTATCCAGGGAAACTCGTATCTCAGATATCATTATTCATATGCCATAGCAATTATTATCAATACATCATCAAATATCAAGCCTTAGCGTTAAACTTTGTCTTCTCGGACGCATGACTACCACTAAGACATCTTTGATACTCTATTTTCTTTTCTATTTTTAGTATAACAAATGAACTCGAAATTGGGAAAACTTTATGTCCAGATGTTCATCTCAGAATAAGCTTTCTAACAAACCAAAAATCACAATTTTCTGATTTAACTAGTCTCAGAAACAGAGAAAAAATGCTGACTACTCTGCAATGCTTAGAAACCAGAAAACAGCAGCAGCATATGATATCTAAAATTCCATATAAAATTCAAATTAAATCCAATAGCCTTAAAAATTAATATGGTTCAACTTAACATATCCAGGTTTCTTGTCAAAACCATTTTTAATGAAGGAGTTATGTAACTTGAAAGTTGAGTAACTTTCTACAGAATTCTGTTTTAAAAGCCAATGAACATGTCCTCTTCCAAATCCCATAACTCACTCATTAAAACATGGACAGCCCTAAAATTTAAATCACAACTGCTAAGCATAATTAATTTTCACCTCCAATTGGTTGCACCTAAATATCCATCCAAAATCAGAAGTTATAAACTCTCAAAGTTATTGATCTAAGAAAACAGAATCTGGCTTTTATTGTATAACGCATCTATTTCAAAAATTCATATCTTTAAAACCACAAGTCCAACCATTCTGAAATTTTACGACATTAAAATAATAGGATAAAAGCTTTATTTAAAATTAGTTTCATTTCAAAATTCATTTTAAAACATTCGCACCAGAGCCAACAAGTTACTGCTGTTCTAAAAATTATGCAGTAAAAATCAGATTCCACGACTACAATTTGAAAATTCACCATAAATCATATATTTAACAAAAAGAAAGGATTTGATATACTTTGAATTGTGGTGCTACACATATCTCATAACTTATACTTTTATAGTTGACTCATAGCAAAAAATTTTTAAATTTGATTGACTTTAATTTAAATTTAAATTAAATATGCAGATAAAATAAATAAATATATTAACAATTTTTAAAATTCTAAATTAATGGAAATATATTTAAATTTAGGTGATTACTTCAGTGCGATGATAAATTTATACGTACCGATATAATAAAATCTTACACAAATTAAAACACTACAAGTGGATTATATTTACCACGTCAATAATTATTTTTTTGTTTTAAATATATTTCATATCAATAATTTTACTAAAGTACTCTCATATTTTAATAAAAATAAAAAAAAATTTATTCAATTTTATAAAAAGACTTAAATATCCTTTTTTATATTAAACAAAAACTATCCTAATTCTTTTAATTTAGTCAAAATTCAATTAGTTTTAATTTTATAATTTTAAATTTCAATCAATTTAAAAATCAAAACTAAAATATATTTTATCATTCATTATTTATGAATAATTCATATACACTAAAAGATTGTTTCAATTCTAATGAACCCTAATCTAATCTCTTCTACCCTTTCATACAAAGAAAAAGAACTCTAAAAAATTGTTCTTCATTCTTTAATACCAATCTGCCAATAAAGAGCAACATTAGCCCTAATTCCTTATCCGGACAGCAGCCATCTATCCTCACCCTTTCCCTTTCTCGTAGCCGCTCTCTCTCCGTCATTCTTCATGCAGTAGCAGCACGCACTAGCAGCCACTTTGTCGTTCAATATCGTTCTCCTTTTCGTCTGGACAAAGAAGAAAAAGAACCTAGTTCCTCCACGTCGTTTCAATTCTGAGTAGGGATTTGGTGTCGCAGTAGGTTGAGGTGGAGGAGGAGATTGAGGAGTCAGAGGAGGTTGAGGGATTCTGTTTAATAACTTTAGTATTTTGTCAAATATGTTTGAATTTCATTCTTATTATATGATTTCTGCTCTTACATGTAGGCCATTCCTATTCCATCTTCCAAAGTAGTTATGGTTCAAAGGCATTCAATTTAGCTGCACAAAAGATGGGATTTAAATTTGTGTCCAAGAATTGTAAGTATTAATCTTCTGGTCATGCTTTCTATTTCATTTTTTGTTCTTTCTACTTCTGACTAACCTTTCTTCTCCCTCTTTGTAATTTCTTGTTATTAGTCCTAACTTACTAACGACATGACTTAAGAAATCAATTCCAATTTGTTTATTCTGGAAAATGATCTACACTTTGACTCGTTTTAGAGTTTATATAAGTTCTTATGTTCTTTATTGTGACAAAGTTGATAGTGTTTCTAATGAAAAAAATTTTTTGAAGACACAAGCTGATGGAGAGTCAAGTTTGTTTCCGAAATCCCAAGAGGCACAATTCTACTGCACCGTGTTGAGGAGAAAGTGACATGGAGGGTTTACTTACCCGCATCTTATCCACTAGGTAAAAGATATCTATGCAATTGTGTCATATTTAATTATTTATATATACCTCACTGATCATATTCTTAAGTACTCACTTTTCCTTTTTCATTAATGTAGTGAAGCTAATAGAAGGAATGCTAATAAAGTGGTTCTGTATGAGGATGCAGCAAAGAAACAACTGCTGGAGTTTATTTCTGCTCTTCGTGGTTGTGAACTAATGTCACAAGCATGCTCTTCTCTTGGCGTTATTATGAATATTGTTTGGAACACCTTTTTCTGTACTCATTTTTAAAACACAATAAGTTGAGAATTTCTGAATGTAGGAGAGTGTTGAAGCCTTGGCAGAAGATGTTCCAGCAAAGCCTGTACCTTCCAGGTGTTCATCAAAGAGGAGCAGAGCAGCAAAAGTTCATAATTTGTCTGAAAAGTTCTTCTGAATTCCTACAGTGGCTTTTTGTGGAACTTGGTTTTGATTTCATTCAAACTTACGGTAGTTTTTCTTGTTGAGCAGAGAAGAAGTAGGATCAATGAAAAAATGAAGGCCTTGCAACATCTAAGTTCGAATTCTATCAAGGTAACACTAGAGTTTCTTTCATGCTTTGGTATTAAAGGGTGCATTTCATTAGTTTCATTATGAAAAAGCAGGAGGATATAGGCAATATATTTTAGCATAATTTTGCTCACAATTAATAACATTATAGCAGGAATTCATTGTTGGGGGGGGATCCTGTGATGAAGAACTCAAAGCTTATGCTTACTTAGATTGTATATTAGGCTTTAGTAATGATATTCTTCTCAAGTTGCATAAATCTTTTCAAGTTCTATTGACTATTCTAATTTCTTTTACATGCTCTTTTTGTTATAGGGCTGATGTGATCCAACGTAAGTTTGTAATAACAAAGGCTTTATTATGCAATGCAGACAGATCTTCTTTTGATCGACTCTGTCAACAGGTTGGCTAAGATGAAGCTAGCAAACTTTTGTGTCATCAGCTCATCAAGTCTGTGTATGGCATCAATGAGTATCCAAAATGTTTTAGTATTACAGATATATAAGCTTGAATTGGAGCAAAAGAGATTAGAGGGGGATGCTTTTGTTTATAATTCACCTCAACAGTAGCTTAAACTCTCACCAGTATAACAGAAGGTATACTGTTAATTTGAGTCCATCATAAGAGGATTAATAAATTCTTTCCTTCAATTTTGTTGCAGAAATATGTTAATGCTATTTAAATGATGTTGTAGTTTCACTAAGACATTTTGTATTATCTAGTTAGTGAGCTTGGCTTCTGCTTATAAAGTATCACTTATTTTAATATGCTACATATTTAACAAAGATGCTTGAAGTTGGGTCTTGCATGGACAATGCGAAATCCCGTGAACTGGTAGAAAACAGAGACGATGAATTTGCTGATATTTCTTTTGAAGAATTATTAGCACAAGAAAAGAACGATTCATTCTAGTTAATTTCCCTTTTACTGTTTTTCTTGTTCCTCTTTTCTTAAGCTTTTTAAGTTCATGAGAGCATTATATTCACCCAACATTATTTTGTGTATTTGGACAGGCAAAAAATGGGAAATAAAGACTTTGCTTAAGCTAATAACAGTTATTGGTATGGCTAACTGTAACCAGAGTTATTTTAGTATGAAAACGAGATACAACATAGAACCATAAGACTCATGAGTGTGAAAGAATCAACCTTCTCATGGTCCCAAATGTTTTGAAAGCCATCCTCAGCAATTACTTTAAATTTACATATGTAGCTGCAATTTTTGAAAAAAATCTACAAATTTTAAAAAATAGTGCTAAAAGGAATCAACAAATTCTTAAAAAATCTTTATAGTAATACAAATGGGGAGCTCATTTGCTGACGTGGCGCTCATACGTTGAGTCTGGGAGTTTATTTGCTTACGTGTCGTTACTAGAAATTTTTAGATTTATATTTATAAATTATAAATTATTATTTGCTCAGGTTGTTATTTTCAAATTTTAAGTTTGGGTTGTTTTACTTAAATTGTTATTTTTAAAATTTTAAATTGTTTTATTTGTTTGGATTATTTTACTTATGTTGTTATTTTTTAAATTTTAAATTATTTTATTTAAGTTGTTATTTTTAAAATTTTATTTAGATTGTTCTTTTTTATATTTTAACACTATTTTTTAAAAATCTGTTAATTCTTTTTAGCATAATTTTTTAAAATTTTGTTGATTTTTTTTTAAATTGTAGCTACATAAATTCTTTTAAAGAAATTTAGAGTTTTAAAAAAATTTACGTTAATTATTCTTCGGTTGTTACATACTAATATTACAATAAATAAATATTTACGTTAGTTTAGAATTTTTAAATTATTATTTATTTAAGTTGTTATTTTTAAATTTTAAATTTGGGTTGTTTAACTTAGTTTGTTGTTTTTTAAATTTTAAATTAAAGTCAACCAAATTTTAAAAAATTTAGTTATGATGTAACTATAAAAGGATAAGTTATGAGAGATGCAAAGCACCACAATTTAAAGTACATCAATCCCTTTCTTTACATATATCCAAAATCTCCCTACTTATTCCAATGACTGATATTCACAAAATTGCTAACATCAATCCTACAATCGACAATTTGTGTGTACATATACGAGTGATATGGTTATGGACACTATCAAGTTACGAAAATTCTCCATTGCCATACTCAATTGAGATGGTTTGACTCGATGAAGACGCGAGTTTTCTACTAATATCCTTTTATCCATGACTCCAAGGTTATTTATTTATTTATTTAAATTAAAGTCTATGTACATTGGATTAGATATTAAATAAGTCTATATTTAACTTTTTCTTATGTTATTTTCTTTTTTAAGCAAGTATCGAATAAAGCTTGGTGTCATTGATGATTCTGACTGTGCATGTTATGTAGTCTTTGACAATGAGGCAAAACAAGTTTTGGAAGAGAGCTGTGTAGAGATACTTGATCCACTCCTATTGGTAAGATCTAACCAATATTTATTTCTAAAAACATTAGTGAAGATATTTTTATTGGTACTTTTTATATTATTTATTATTAATATATTATGTAATATCCTGTAGAAAGGAGATCTATCAGATACACCTACACTTTTACTCAACCTAATTGATAAGATCTTTCTCTTCATCATTGAAGTTCAAATATATGATATTTCATATTTTTCACCTTCTTATAAAGTTAAGAAGATGACTAATAATGTTGATCTCATAAATAAATTCAAAGAGGCTCACCCTATTCAAATTGTGAGTATATATAAGTGTACTTCTATTAAACATTAATTTATTTTTTGCTTTCTTGGTCATTAGTAGTATCTAATTTATAAATAATAATTAATTATAATTTTAGGATGTTGACTACACCGGTGCTTTGTTTCTAATTTTAAAGACATCCTCAATCATTGAAGGGGAGAAAGTAGAAGGTACTAAGATATTTGTTCAAAAAATATTTTTTTTGTTTGTTCTCTCAAAATTAGATCTTAATTTTATTCAAAAAATATTAGTGAGATAAAATCAAAGGTTAGAAAGAAGTCTTTAATTTAACGTGGTTTTTTGTACATAATTTGTTGCTTGAATTCTCCATTGAAGTTGCGGCGAATGATGAATCTGAATTGTTGGAAAGTGCTATTACACCAACTAAGTGACTATCCTCGGAGTCGGAAGATTCGAAGGTGGAAGGAGATACCTCAACTTGCAAGAAGATCAAGATTGAGAAAGAAACTTGAGAATTTGGATGCACATGTTTTGGAATCTCTTTTAGAGTTTATCTAATAGAATAATGCCAAACATATGTTTGTTTTGGTGGAAACATTGTCTTTTTCTTGAGTTATTATTTTTCTTTTGGTTCTTTTCGATTTTTATGTTTGGAATTTAGAATTTTTTTAAATATAAATTGAAGTTATTTGGTTATTACTTGTGATTTTATTTTTAATTTGATTCTCACCGTTGATATTCTGATAATTTTTAATTTAATATTTAATGTCATAAAGTTATAAATTTTTTCTTTGAATTATTGTTGATACAATTAAGTTAGTTATTAATTTTTAATGTGTACTTATTTAAAAAAATCTAATTATAATTTTTAATTAAAGTATTATGTTTATAATTTTAAATTTAAATTCAAATATACTTTTTTTTTGAATTTTTACGTAAGCAATTGGGTTTGAGAATATTTTTTAAAAATTTATATAATTTATAAGTTACTATACTAATTACAAAGGATTATAATAAAATAAATAGAATTATTAGTCTTATTAAGATGTGAAATTATTTATACTATTTAAAAAAAATGTAATACTGTTTAAATTTTAGAAAAAGTATAATAAAGTTAATATTGTTTATGATGAAACTAAAAAAATTATTTTTAAATTAACAAATTTCTATATTCCTAATGGACAACGGACGTTTGATTAGAAAATTTTATTTAAAAATTTAAAATTTATACTAGCTAATTAGAAAATTCTATTTTAAAAATTTTAAATTTGAATTTCTAATACTAATTTCTAATTAAGTAAGTTTTTAACCATTTCAATTTTTAAATTTAAATTTTTTTACTTGCCACATTTATAAATTTTTATTATTATCTTTTTAGATTGTCTCTCCACAATAGAAATACTTTCATCTTTTTCTCTCTTTTTAAGTATTTTTTCTAAATTTACTTAATTTATAAGGTTATTAATTTTTATATTGTATTTAATTTTATTTATTTTTATCGATAAATAATAGGATTGATACTATTTATGACGAAACTAATAAAAATTATTTTTAAATTAACAAATTCCTATATTCTTAATGAATAACAAACGTTTAATTAAAAAAAATTTATTTAAAAATTTTAAATTTACACTAGCTAATTAGAAAATTCTATTTAAAAATTTGAAATTTAAAACTCTAATAATAATTCCTAATTAAGTGGCTTCTTAGCCGTTTTGATTTTTAAATTTAAATTTTTTTTATTTGTCACATTTATAATTTTTTTCTATTTACTTCGTTTACATTGTTATTTTTTAGATTATAACAATAAAGGTACTTTTATCTTTTTCTCTCCTTTTACTTATAAGTTGTTCATTTTCAATCTCTTTAACTATAAGTTGAATTTATTGATCGTGAGATTAAACTTATATTTATTTGAAAAAAGATACTTTTGTACAAAAATATATATTATTTTCTGTAAAATATGTTTACGTAACTAAATAAATGAGAATAAAAAAGAAATTAAAGTAGCCATCGAAAATAAAATCTGTGCAATTTTACATGTGCAATTTTTCATATTCTATTTGGTAAGTTAGACATGAGAAAAAATTGTAAAAAAATTAGTGTCTCAAGTTAAAAATTAGTGTTTTCGCATTTTAGAGAGACACAAAATACAAGTTTTTAATGGGTGTTTGTGTACGACTATGTCTTTCATATTTTTGTCTCAGTAAATAAACAACATACATGTACTCCTGTGTCTATATTTTGATGGACATATATACCAAAAACAGACGCGGTCATATGTGTACTACTTTATTTTTTTAATAATATAAAAAATTTGATAATAAAAATGTATTATGTATAATGTATATATATTTTTAATTGGTTAAAAAATTTATTTATTTGATATTTTTAGGTATGTATTGAAAGATACAAGAAGTCCAAAGAGAAGTAAGATTATATTGAAGAGAAGATTGATATTAAAAGACAAAGAAAATATAAAGCAAAGCACAATTCAAGGTAGATTTCATATAAAAAAATAAATTTATTATTTTATCATTTTTGTTTTTAGGTTAGAATAATATATTTTTTTATTTGGTATTTTTAAGTATGTCAGTTCTATATATTTAGTTTTTATTGGGTATACAAAATAACTAACACGTCATGAGTATTTTGGCCGAATGAAAGCCCATAAAATACAATATTTTCTATATATTATTTAGCTATTGACAAGTAATAAATTATTAATTTACATTGTCTTCGTAATATGTTACTAAATTTGTTTATGAAAAAATTACAGGAAATTCGAGTGATAGTTCTAATGGTGTGCATTTTCAATCGGTGTTGTCGAACATTACAAATAGCATTAATACAGATTTATTTTTGGATGATTTTTTTTAGAATTTGCTTATGGGAATGTACATGCATTTTATGTATTTTGATTTTCCTACTATTTATTCAATTATAAACTTTAACAGAAAATATGTTCAAAACTAATATCTCGAGTTATCTTATTAGGTAATAACCCAACACCACATTGATCAAGGTCTCCAATTACTAATCTACACTCTGTAGATAAAAAAATGATATTCCAATATTAGTGATATTAGTAATTCGGGTATCACACATGAAGCATATGATAGTCCATGTCATCAGACAAGTCAACAACATCTTCAACAAACATCAAATAATATCTACCAGTTACTATGTTAATATGTTTTTATTATTTAAAGACCAAACATTTAACTTTTTAATTGGTCTATTAAGAACAATCATTGGTATATGCTAAATAATTATTATAGATTCATTGGAGTACACAAATCGAATTAGATTCCAAAGGATGTAAGACTGAATAGGAAGACTATGCTACTTCAAAAGAGACATGGTAAGATAAATATGATAGATTGTAATTATCACAAAGCTAAAATTTTACTTTTTTTTATCTTTAATACTACCTTCATAATATATATTCATAATTCAGCTGATTCAAACATTTAACATATATTCATTTTTCTTTTTTTATAATATAAAATACTTGATGTATTATCTCTAATGATTACAGGAGCAAGTACATTTAATTCAAATTTAGATACTAAAGAATTAGAAGAAGTGTGCATAGCTGAAAAAAAAAGACACCTGATACAAAGAGAAACATTTTTGAAGGAATTGACTACAAATCTTTCAAAAAATTTTCAAGAAGTTGAGAATATTACTGAAAATATGACTATTTTAGATGATTCTGTGCAAATTTAATACCCAGCCATATTCGATGTTGCTGAGAATACAGGTAATTTAAGAGGTAGCAATATCAGCACTTTATTATTTACTATTGTTATGCTTTTTATAAACAAAAAATTATCGTTTAGTGTTCAAGTTTTAAAATTCAAACTAAGATATGGTTATATATTATAATTTTTGTTTTGAACATTGATTTATTGTAAAACTTAAATCTTGAGGTTGGCACAATGAAATTGTATTATATGATCTCATCTTTTTAATCCATAAATTGCATTCTTCGGTAATATTTTATAAATATTATTTTTTATACTTAACATGGTGAAAGAAAGGTATATTTTTATATAAATTATTTGTTGCAGATATAACTAAAACAATTTATTATCTTGGTGATTATTAGATGTGATAGATATTGATGACCCAGAATTTTTTGTCGGCATTGCGACGCCATGATATGGTATGAGGAGAGATCAGAGAAGTCCAAAACAAGATCCAATTTTGAGTTCTCAATATGTTGTATGCGAGGGAAGGTACAACTGCCATTTTGAAGCACTTGATCGGACGCTCAGGAATCTTATGTCAGTTATCGATCAACATAAGACACATCAACCATTTGGTGGTAAGATTGTTGTTCTAGGAGGTGATTTCAGACAGATACTTCCGGTGATTCCGAAAGGAAGTAGACACGATATATTAGCATCCGCTATTAACTCATCCCAGCTGTGGTCATTTTGTAAGGTTCTGAAACTGCATACGAATATGAGGCTTCTAATGTCTTCTTTGGATCAAGATGAAGGTGAAATGAAGATATTTGCTAATTGGATACTTGATGTTGGAAATGGAAATATTATCTCTGTTGTTGGTGATGAATCAGAAGTTAAAATTCCAGATGATCTATTGATTACAACTACTGATGATCCTCTCTCTCATTTGGTAGACTTTGCATATCCAAATTTGTTGCAAAACATGTCAGATTACAGATATTTTCAGAGTAGAGCAATTCTTGCACCCACACTTAAGAGTGTCGAGAAGGTAAACGATTTTGTCTTGACAATCTTTCCAGGGATGGAAAAGGAGTATTTGAGCTCTGACACAACATGTCAAGCTGATGAGAATGAAGATGTAAAACAAGAGTGGTTTACACCAGAGTTTCTAAATGACATCAAATGTTCGGGACTACTCAATCACAAGTTGACTTTGAAGCCAGGAGTCGCTGTAATGCTACTGCGAAACATAGACCAGACTTCAGGTTTATGCAACGGGACAAGATTAATAGTTAACAAACTTGGCAGCAACGTAATTGGAGCGACGGTAGTGACCGGTAGAAATATTGGAGATAAAGTGTACATTCCAAGAATGAACTTGATCCCTTCAGATTCAGGATTGCCATTTAAGTTCCAACGGAGACAATTTTCATTAACAGTATGCTTTGCAATGACCATTAACATGAGTCAGGATCAATCATTATCACATGTACGGCTTTATTTGCCAAAATCAATGTTCATCCATGGACAACTTTATGTTGCTTTGTCAAGAGTTAAGAGTCGCAGTGGCCTCAGGGTTTTAATTCTAAACGAAGACGGCAATCCAAAGTCATCAACAACAAATGTCGTGTTCAAAGAGGTTTTTAATAATATTTAGGTAAGAATAATATTATTTTCATTTTAATAGCATGTTATGATTTACACTTTTGTACAAATCTTTACTATAAATATAACTAATTTATCTATAACTCTTTTTTCAAATTTGAAATGAAATGGGTAACAAGGAGCACAACATCCAATGATTTTCTAATGAAATTAGTAAGATATTAGGTTGTTGATAAATTTTTATTAGCTTTTTGATATAAAATTTAGGGTAAAATTAACATGCTATTATTACAGTTATATATGTTCTTATTTTTTTATCTCCCTCCTTATGGTTCAAGAATATTATAAACTTCGAACTCTTCTATTCATATTTTACTTTGAATAAAGATAAAATAACATATTTAACACGTTTATTATATAACGATGATGATAGTGTTATACTACATTTAAAAAATATATGATTATAAAATATTATTTTTAATTTAATTTATCAAATTTAAATATAAGTACGTGCATCGCACGGGTTTAACACTAGTAGTGTTAAAATTTAAAAAATAACAATCTAAGTAAAACAATTTAAATTTTAAAAAATAACAACCTAAGTACACTCAATCTAAGATTTAAAAAATATAACTTAAATAAAATAATTTAAAATTTAAAAAATAATAACCTAAATAAAATAATTTTAAATTTAAAAAATAACAACCTAAGTATAACAACCCAAACAAATAATTTAAAATTTGAAAATAACAACATAAGAAAATAATAATTTATAATTTATAAATATAAATCTAAAAATTTCTAGTGACGACACCTAATCAAATAAACTCCCAGACTCAACGTATGAGTGTCACATGAGCATATGAACTCCCCATTTGTATTACTATAAAGATAAAAATAAAGATAAAGATAAAAATAAAGATAAAGATTCCAATATACAATTATAAAAACATATGTGTCGCATGTTATGATATTTTTTTTAAGAAGATTGTTTGAAGATCAATAAAATTTATTATTTTTATTTAACAATTAACCAATAATATTTAAAAATGTAGAATAAAAATATATTATTAAATTGCTAAACTAAAAAGAGTAGACTAATACCTTAAGTTTTTCTCTTTTCTTAAATATATGGATGGAATGTCGATATGGTGTACATAAAAAAAAGTATTTGCACTCAAAATTTAAACATCTTAAGTGAAAATGATATTTTAATTTTAGCCGAAAAATAAAATTATAAGGTACAGACAAGGTGTAGTTTACAAGATATAAATTTTGGAAATTTCTAATAAGCATATTATATTATAAATTTACTTTGCATTATAATACATAAACATGGTTTTCAATTTTTCAACTATAGAGTTTCTTATTTTTTAAAGAAAAATCTATATGTGATGCCAGTGAAGATTTTAAACATAATTGAATTACAAATATAATTTAAAAACTTGATTAATTTTGATCATATGAACACGTAAGCATAATTTGTATTTAACATGAATCTTGAAGTGAAAACTAAATATTTTATATTTGATATGGGAACTATCATAACATTCTCACTTCAATATTCAGAAGAAGGAAAAAAAATCAATTTATAACAATATATTATGGTATGCCCGAAACTCTTATTTGGGGGGAGAGAACCAGCCAAAGTTTGTTGTGTTCCACCTTCAAATTCTCACCTGAATAATTAAGCCAGAAAATAGGAAAGTCAACCTAATAAGGAGGAGCGAGGTGCAAGGAGAACCAAGCACGTGCAATGGAGGTTACACAACTTGGGAGGAAATCAATAGCAAGTATTCAACCCAAAGGGGTATAAAAGGGAGGGGCAAGGCACTAACCAAATCAGAAGAAGAAAAAGCAATCATCTATCTCTTTGCTTCTTCCCACTATCTATTAGGCAAGGAAGGAGATACTCACAAAAGGGTTGATCTTTCCTTGCCTGCAAGAGAATAATAAATATATAAGAGGGAAAAAACCACCAAAAGGCAGAAATATATATCTATTTAGAAATGGCTCGTGCGGCTATTTCAGTGGTGATGCTTTGCCTCTTTGCAGCAACTGTGATTGCTGAAGATCCATATGTCTACTACACATGGAATGTCTCTTATGGCACCATTTCTCCATTCGGTGCTCCAAAACAAGCTATCCTCATCAACGACCAATTCCCTGGCCCTGAAATCAACTGCTCCAGCAACAACAACATCGTTGTCAATGTCTTCAACAACCTCGACGAGCCACTCCTCTTCACCTGGCACGGAATCCAACACAGGAAGAACTCATGGCAAGAAGGTACCCCAGGTACCATGTGCCCCATCCTTCCTGGCACCAACTTCACCTACAAGTTCCAGGTCAAGGACCAAATTGGTACCTACTTCTACTACCCAAGCCTTGGCCTCCACAGAACCGCTGGTGGTATTGGTGGTCTCAGAATCTTCAGCAGGTTGTTGATCCCAGTTCCGTACCCAGATCCCGAGGCTGAGCACTGGTTCCTCATTGGTGACTACTACGCCAAGAGCCACACGGCCTTGAAGCAGATCCTTGACAATGGCGGCTCCCTCGGAATGCCTAATGGTGTCCTTATCAACGGTGAAAATGTCAAACATTTGCATGGAGACAACAAACCACAATTCACAATGAAGCCTGGAAAGACCTACAAATTGAGAATCTGCAACGTTGGTAGCAAAGACTCATTGAACTTCAGAATCCAAGGTCATCCCATGACACTTGTTGAGACTGAAGGCTCACACACCGTCCAGAACGCCTACGAGTCTCTCGACGTCCACGTCGGACAGTGCTTCACCGTTCTCATCACCGCCAACCAGGAGCCAAGGGAATACGCCGTTATTGCCTCAACTCGCTTCACTCCTTACATCCTTGAGGGAAAAGCCATCATTAGCTACGAAGGAGCCAAGAAACACGCTTCATTGTTCCTTCCACTTGCTCCCATCACCTGGTTCTGGTCTCTCAACCAGTTCAGGACATTCAGGTGGAACCTTACCGCTAGCGCTGCCAGGCCTAACCCTCAGGGATCTTACCACTACGGTCAGATCAACATCACTCGCACTATCAAGATCGTTAACTCTGTTGCCAGGGATGATAGTGGCAAGCTCAGGTATGCCATCAATGGCGTTTCCCATGTTGATCCCGAGACTCCACTCAAGCTCGCTCAGTACTACGGTGTTGCTGACAAGGTCTTCCAGTACAACCTCATCAGCGACAGCCCCGATGAATACATCAACAAGATCACCGTCGCCCCTAATGTCCTCAACGCCACCTTCAGGGATTTCGTTGAGATCGTCTTTGAGAACCCCACCGTGTCCGTCCAGTCCTACAACCTTGACGGTTACTCATTCTTCCTTGTCGGGTAAGTATCACTCAATCGGCTAATAATACATGTATTTTATATACAAATACATCAAATTCAGATTTCCTGACGAATAAATTACATATTTCTTGTGTAGCATGGAGGAAGGAAGGTGGAGCCCAGACAAGAGGGAGAGCTACAATCTTCTTGATGCTGTGAGCAGGCACACCGTGCAAGTGTTCCCTAACTCATGGTCCGCCATTTTGTTGACATTCGACAACGCCGGAATGTGGAACTTGAGGTCTGAGAATGCCGAAAACCGCTACTTGGGACAACAGATGTACGTTAGCGTTTTGTCACCAGAAAAGTCCTTGAGGGATGAGTACAACCTTCCCCTCACCCAGCAAGTCTGCGGTATCGTAAAGGATATGCCAGTTCCAGCTCCAGTTTACCACTAAGCTATTATTTCATTGTTCAACCCTCTTTCTGGAAACTTAGTCGAAAGGAGCATTTATTCATTCTTTTTCATGAGGATACAAGGAACATCAATGGTTGTTGTTCAACCCTGAGAGATATTCATTATTCAAAGAGATGTATTGCTTTTATAACTTGTGTGGTAGACTGATATATATGTGATGTATCATCGCTTTTGTTAGCGAACACAACAATTTTCCCCATTTAATGCATAACATATATATCAATTTTCTAATTCCCTGATATCCCTTTAATTCCTTGTTGTTTATATGTTTCCTTTCGTCGCAAACAAAACTTTTATTGGAGCTAGAATTATATGTAAATTAACTTAACCAAAAAGAGCTGCTAATTATTAACGCAACGATAGAAAAAATAATCCAAAATTATTTTATTTAATTTAATATTATTAATTTTTATAATACATGATAATTAAAGAATGAAAATAAATAATTTGAGATTATTTTTATTAATTTTTGATTTCTTCTAAATATTTTTAAATTGCTAAATTTTTTAATATCAAAATTAACTACTCAGTGTTTCTAACTATGATGCACTGATATAGATACATAATACAATGATAGATCAAATTCTAATAATCTGTTGGACAATATATATAATTTTTTGGATAAATTATAATCTTATGTTAATATTTTACTGATATTAATAAACAAGTTAACTTTTTTCAATGTAATTTAACGTCTTTTTCAAATTACATAAATCGTCTTTTAATTTTTTAAACTCGTATAAAAAATATAGGTTGAGAACGATATTACATATATTAATATGTAATTATATTTAGGTTATTAGATGTATTTAAATATATTTAAAAAATAACTTTTATTAGGATACAATTGAATATGAAAGATGTTGAATAAATATTATATTTAAAATGTGTTTATAAAATAGCTCAACCAAATATTTGTATTTCATATATAGTTATGGCGGCTAAACCAAAATATTAAATCAAGATTAGGGTAGAATACTTCTACAAAATTACAGCATCCATTTTATTTTAAAGTCTTTATTTTTCCCAATAACGAATTTGAAGTGTGAAAGCTAAGCTCAGCTGGCATATAAATTCAATTCATCATGAGAAGAGATATTTTTTTTTAAAGTCAAACAAATTTAACATATTTGGTGGAACATATATCACAAAGATATGTACCAATTTTTATGTTATTTCTGATATAGTCATTAATAATATGAGATATTTTTACCATTTGTTATAACTACAAATTAATCTAGTAATATATTTTACTACGATCGCTTTTTTATTTTGGAATATGGATTCATTTTTATACAACTAGATATTCTATATAACTAAGAAGAAATCATCTAATCATATTTATGCTCATATTTTTTTTATAAGTATCGTCCTTCAACTCTTAAAGTATTCTTTTATTGACCCTGAAATACACCAAACACGACCCACATGAGCAATTCATGCGCACCATACCTGCCAAGCAAACTCACACGTAACAAACAGATGTTGCACAGATTCAACTTCCTTTTTACACATCACACAAACATTATCATTATGAGCAATGATGCCGAATCTACTCAAGCGATCCTTTGTATTGACTCGACCTATTAGTACAAACCAATTAAACAACTCAACTTTAGGGGGCACTAGTCTTTTCCAAATTTCATTTGTGAACTCTTAGCTAAAGATATCATCCGTCACAGTCTGTTCCTATAAAACCTGCACAAATGAGTTAGTAGTATAAACGCCTTTCTTGTCAAATTTTCACACCACTCTATCATGTACACCTGCTATTAATCTCACAGCATGCAAGATATCAAGCATTTAATTCAAACTGTCCATCTCCTATTGGCGGAGTTTCCTCATCTATTGGAAGTTCCACACCCCACTCTATCCCGTCCCAAAATTCACAATCCCTAATTACGGATCCTTTGTTATTTGAAATCAAGAAACGCCTCGCAAAAGAGTCTTTCAACTTCCCCGACTGTAACCATGTATCCTCCCAAAATTTTGTTGATCTACTATCTCCTACTTTCATAACAAAACCATCAATAATCTTCTGTCTGACAGTCTGCTTTTTTATTTACAGGTTGCATATATCTTTTCATGGGCCTCCTTTTACTAGTATAGCTTGAGTAAGCAATAACTGATTAGGATTCAAATTATTACAGGAGTACACAATTTTCTTTCATTGTAGATAATTTTTTTAAAACATTTTCACTACTACTTAAACAATAAAACAACTTTACAAATTATCCCATCTCCTACACTTAATCCTCTTAATTTTTTTGGTGCCTATACCATTTTTCATTTTACCAGAGCTAACCCAACTCTTTCATCGTTTTTTCCACAAAAACTTCTGCTGCAATAAAATTAATTTTTTCGCACCACAACAAGTATTTTATATCATGAGAATATATATATATATATATATATATATATATATATATATATATATATATATATATACGGTGATTATGATTATGATAATTATAGTAACTATAAAAGTTAGCAATGATAGTTAAAATTAAAGTCATATATATATATATATATATATATATATATATATATATATATATATATATATATATATATACGGTGATTATGATTTTGATAATTATAGTAACTATAAAAGTTAGCAATGATAGTTAAAATTAAAGTCATATTTATCACGTTTGATAACACTTTTTAATTTGATGATAGTTTTTAAGTTGTATTTTTTAAATTAAAAGTATTATCAAATAATAAAAGTTTATAACCTTACTTTTAGTTTTATTTTTAAGTATTATCAAAATTTTATAATTATTATAGCCACTATAATCAAAGTCACCATAAAATGTATATTTGAAATAATAGTATAATAATAAAAAAAATAAAACGGGAGCTGGCCTAAGTCGTTGACCTGAGAATCTGAGAAGCAGGTGGCACCACAGGTCAAAGGAAGAGATTTTTTATTAAAAACGAAAACATAAAACTGAACATCATATACGTACGATAGTAACATAATTATACTGATCTCACTTCTAAGTGATTAATGGTTGTTGATTTTCTAGATTTTTTTTAGAAAGAGTGTAAAATCAAGAAAAATAAGTAGATTGTGAAATCGTGTTTTTTAAAAAAATAATCGATTGGATTTAGAATTCTCATAATTTAATCGATTGAACTTTAGGTTATCACAAAATAAAAGATTGAAGGTTGCAAGGCAGTATAATTTTCGCAAAAATTAATCTATTGGTCATATTACCTAATCGATTGAACGATAACAAGGATGTGGGTTTTTTATAATTCAATCGATTATCTATATTATCCATCGATTGAAAGCTTCAAAGCAACTTGAGGTCTCACAATTCAATCGATTGGTTGTGTTACCCAATCGATTGAAGTCTTCAAAGCTATATGGATTTGTCCAATTCAATCGATTGGTTGTGTTACCCAATCAATTGAATTGTGCACTACGCCGTTCTCAATTTTCTTATTGTTTTAATAAATTATGATCTTATCTTTAAAATTTTATCTTCAATTTTTAAGTTTTTATTTTGATTTAGATACTCTAATCTTATCTTTTCTTTAATATTAAGATTATAAATTGGTAAATAATCTATCACTAATTATTCAATCCCACAATTGAAATCATGTATCAATCTCTTTGATTATAAAAAAAATTATTGTTTTTCTTTCGGATATCCATTTACTTAATATCCATTTTTTTCATTTTTTATCCGTCTATTTAATATCCAGTATTTGTTCATCATTAATTGATAATCACAATTGCAACAATCAGCAAAGGTCCAACCAATTTTTTTATTACGGTGTTCAGAAAACAATCCACCATTTTGATTACAAAATCGAGGTCGGTGAATAGAGTCTCTAATTTTCCCGTTCTTCGTTTCGATACTTTATTCGTGAAATTGAGTGTGTAATGAAAAAAATATTTTTTTTTATCTTTTAATAATTCACAGACAACGAAAAATACTAAAAAATAAATAAACTTTATTATTTTTTATTATTAATTAGCTAGCAATCAGGGACGGACCTAGAGGGAGCGAGTAGTGGCCTTGGGCCCCTCCTCAAAATTTTAAGAAACTATACTTATATATAAGATATGTGTTTAAAAAAATAAAAAAATATTATATAATTTAATAATTTTATATGTTTTATTTTTCACTATGTAATAGATTTATGTCTTAATTGTTTAATTTACTAATATTTTTTACTTAACTAATTTAATATCATACTATCAAGTTTTTGTACCTTTCAAATTATTTTTTATATAATAATCTCTATATTTATTTTTTAAAAAATATTTTATTTTTTTATATTAATATATTTAACATTTATATTATTATATTAATAATAACTTACGTAGTTATATTTTGGTAATCACATTATGTGCTTTAGATATTATTTTCTTGTAAAAAATACTAATTTTTCTTCTATATTTACGTTGTTAAAAGAAAAATTTTATAAAGATATCTTATATCTTGTATTCTATAAGGGTACTGTGTCTTTCAAATAATTAATAATTTATAATTTATTTTCAAATTTTTAAAATTTTTTGAAAGAATTAATTTTAATTAATAAGATATGTGATAATTTTTAACTAAACACGCTATAAATTATTAGTATTTTATAATTTTATAATGTACTATTGATATTGTTATATTTTCTTTATGTAATTATCATATTAAAAATAAAAAATTGTGAAAAAAATTATAATTATATAATTGTGAAAAAAATTATAATTATATATATATATTAATAAATCTTTTAAAAAACTAACTCTAATAACTATATGTTAATTATTTTTATAGAATAAAAAAAATTTTTAAAATTTGGCCCCTCCATATTAAAATTTCTAAATCCATCCCTACTAGCAATATTAGAAGCTATTTATTTTTTGTAATGTTATAAGATGGAGTATACTGAAAGTTTTTTTTTCATTGGACATTTTTAAGATGTCAGATATATTTACGGACATGAGCAATACTAGGAGGACGATGACATTGACCAACAAGAAGAGCTAGTTTGTGACCAAGATATGATGGATGAACAGAATGAATTCGAATAAGATTTCGGAGATGAATTTACTGAGGAAGCGTATTTTTTCTAAATATGATCAGTCAGAAGATACCCTTGAAGTTGCTTATGTGGTTGACTCTGTGCAAGATATTACAACTTTGAATTTCAGTGAAAATTGTGCAGAAAAATTGGTAAATATCACTTTTCTAATTTGCAGCTTGCATTTGATTTTTATTTGAAGTGCTCAAAGTCGAAGGGCTTTAGTACAAGGAAGACTAAGACTTTCAAGAATAGTATTAGTGAGATTTACAAACAAAAGTTTGTATGTCATAGGCAAGGATTCAGTTATGAGAAATATTACATGATGAAAAAAAGGAAGAAAGAGCCTAGATTAGAAACAAGAATTGGGTGTGAAGCCCAAATGGATGTTAAATTTGTACCAGAAACTGGAAGGTGCCATATCTTTTATTTCTCTGACAAACACAACTATGATCTATTGGATACACAATTCAGTGCTATGTTGCCTGCCCATAGAAAAATGTTAGAGGCAGATATTATGCAAATGATGAACATGCTAAAGTATGGGATTAGCACTTCACAGATATTTGGTCTTCTAGCAAGTCAAGTAGGCGGGTATGAATTTGTTGGCTATGGTCTCAGAGATATGTATAATGAGATTGCTCGACAAAGGCGTCAAATTCCTGGTGATGCAGCATGAGTGTTGAAGAAGTTGGATAATATGCGGTTGAAGGATTCACAATTATATTTCAAGGCATATTGACGTGGCGGAAATTGGTAGATTAAGAATTATTAAGAAAAATGGCGTTGCAAGTATAACTCTTAATCAGCAAACATCCACTTGTCAATTTAGAAAAGAGTTGTCACAAATTTTATAAATAAAATACTGGGAGTATGAGTCTCAGGTCGTCTCCCAACGAGTTACAGGAAGATGTGCTATTTTACTAATCAGAGGTTTTTCAAAATGGTTTTGAATTTGATAAATAGGAAATTAAATTAGAGAATTTATGTAATTTAAATAAAAATCTTGACCGGGAGAAGATTAATCGGAAGTTCTATCCTTGTTAGAATTTTTCCAAAATCAATTAATAATTAGTAGTTGTTTCTACTTAGTTAACCCTCAACGAATGAGGGAAAGTCAAGTTAAAAGTCAACTTCTATTCACAAGTCCTAATCCTCTCCCTTGGGAAAGATTAGAGTTAGTGACTAACAAGGAAACCAACAACGAACTAATTACAATTGAACTCTTGAGTATTCCAACTCAAGGTTCTCCTTTTAATCAACTCCCAATCAAGTTGAAAAACTACTCCATTATCATAAATGTAGACTTCACAAAATTAAGAGGAAAAATAAAAAGAGACATGATAAACAGTAATCAAAGATATCAATTAAAAATAAAAATAGTCTTGTATTAATGAACTCTAAAAATAATCCAATTGTAACTCTAGACAAATTAAGGATATGAAAGAGTAAGTGAAAGGTAAGTAAACAAACTAGAATGACCAGTTTCAGAGGTAGACTCTTCTCAATAACCAAAGCCAAAATCTTCAAATCCTAAATTATGAATGTAAAAGAAAAACCTAGAGGAAGAGTAAAATCATATTTAAAACTAAAAACTATGCAGAATGAGAATTGTCCTTTTGTCTCTGCATGTTCCCTCGCTCTAATCTGCGTTTCTGGGCCGAAAGCTGGGTTAAAATGCGGCCTAGAATCCATGCCAACGGTTTCTGCAAATTCTGCAGATCGTGAACGTCATGCGACCGCGTCGTCTACGCGTTCGCGTCATCCAGCGTTTTCCGTTCCACGCGTGCGCGTCGTTCACGCATTTGCTTCATTGTGCAGATTCCAATCCACGCGCTCGCGTCAGGCACGCATTTGCGTCGCTTCGATTTCCTCCATTTTGCGCGGTCGCGTGAGCCATGCGCCCGTGTCACTTGTCGCTGGTCATCTCCTCAATCTCTTGTGTTCCTTCCATCTTTGCAAGCTTCCTCTCCATTCTCTTGGCCGTCCCTGCCCTATGAAGCTTGAAACACTTAACACACAGATCACGACATCGAATGGTATAAAGGAGAATAAAAATATACAATTAAAAGATCTTTAGAAAGCAAGTTTTCAATCATAGAACAATTTTAGGAAGGAATTGTAAATACATGCAAATCATATGAATAAGTGGGTGAAGACTTGGTAAAACCACACAATTAAACATAAGATAATTCATAAAATAATAGTTTATCAACCTCCCCATACTTAAACATTAGCATGTCCTCATGCTTAGTTGAAGGAGATAAATATGAATGAGTAGGGACATGTAAGACTCATGCAATGCAATGCAACCTACATATGAATGCAACTATATGATTTTGTCTATCTGATTAAAAATAAATAAGTTCTCTAAGACAGAACATAGAGCAAATTCCACTAGTTTAAATCATACAGTAAAAACAAGTAGATTTGTAAGAAGACAGCTTGTGAAGGCAGGGGACATGGAGTCAAGCATTAAACCCTCACTGATGGTGTGTGTGCACTCTAATCTCTCTAGTGTATAGGGTAATCACTCTATCCTTCTCTAATCATGCTTTCTAATTTTTGTTCTTCACCTAACCAATCAACAACATTTAATGTACCAATGCAAACATCATGAGGTCTTCTCAAGGTTGTAATGGGGCTAAGGTAAGGGTAAGGGTATGTATGGCTAAGTGAGCTTATAAATTGAATCCTTAATTAACCCAAGCTTTCACCTAATCATATATGTATATTCTATATAACTTTAAATTTCATACCTAGCTACCCAGAATTTCCTTTTCACATTCCATACTCATGCATCAACCTTTATTTTAATTTTATCACATGTGCATTGATTGTTGAACTTTAACTTATCATTGGGGTAATTTTGTCCCCTTATTTACTAAAATAAATTTTTTTTAATATGAAAATAAATATAGGTTATCAATGCACATAGAATTTTAATTTTCTTTTATAGTTTCACATGAGTAGGTACCCAAATTCCCATTATTTTATCATGACATATTCTTTTATTACCCTTTGTTCCCACAATCTTTCCATACTCAATCAACACACAATTTCTACCTTAAGCTAACCAAAGATTCAATTAGGATATTTAATTTTTTTTCTGCTTAAGGCTAGCAATGTGGTAAAATGTAGAACAAATGGGATTAAAATGGCTCAAAGTGGCTAACAAAGGTGATTTAAAGGGTAGGCTTATTTGGGATAAGTCAGCTAAACAATAATGGCCTCAATCATATGCATGCATATAACACATTAATATTGGACATATAGGATAAAACAAAATTCAGATTACAATCATAGAGAAGTAAACACACAAGAAAAAATAGTTATGGTTAAATAATATAACCATGTATTTAGGCTCAAAGTCTCACGGGTTGTGTGTTATTTTAGCTAAAAAACCATGTTCCAATTACAACTTCAAACAAATCTAACATAAGGGTTTTGATTTAAATTAGTGAAATTTTTCAAAAATAGGGTCTTAAAAGAAACTTATTATCTTTTCAATCAAGTAGAGAATGCATGCAATTAACCTATTACTATGCAATCTATCCTATTCTAAAAAAAGAAATTGGTGTTAGGGAAGAGAAATTACCTCCGGAAATTAGGTACTGACTGACCTCCCCATACTTAAGGCTTTGCACCGTCCTCGGTGCCATCTGTCAGGAACAAAGGTGGGCTGGTAGCAGTATCTCCACTGTCGGGACCGTCATGGCTCCTTGTGCTGGTAAAGGAAGTGGAGTCCGGAGTGTCTGGGTCTTTGTCAGGTCTGTGGTTGCCTGTGAGTAGCTCTTTGAGGTATTTGAATCGGCACTGGTTACGACGCTCTCGTAGCTTTGCTTTCTATTCTTGCCGGTCCAACCTCTCCAGTATTTGATGGAGCAGCTAACTTGTTGAAGTTGCCTGTGGTGTTGAAGGAGGAATGTCTGCAGCTTGTTCTGCAGACTAGCTGGTAGTGGCTGTTGGTGGCCTGAGATATTTCCCATTAGGGATATACTGATCATCCCGTAGAAGCATGGCTTTGGTGTCCCCAGCTCTCTAGGAGACTCTGGCTGCTAAGACAAGATCTGAGACCAAGGCGGGAAAAGGTAGGTTGCCCTCAATTTGTACGTGTCCCATGGCATTCTGGATGTGTCTTGGTAGGTTCATAGGCTGGTCTGTAAGGATGCACCATAGTAGAACGGCCATGTCTGCAGTGAAGAGGACTCATAAGTGCTCAGAAAGATGTAATGGGACATGATCTGTGCCCATACGCGAACCTCCAAGGTAAGTGCGGAAGCCGATATTCCCTTAGGTCGGGAACGATGGTATCCATAAATCCATCTGCTGCCAGGTTGTGCAATAACTCTGAGAACAGCGTTTCAGTCAAATTGGTACGTCTGGCACTTGTGTGTGGCCTCTTGAAATGCGTCCAGTCCTTCTGGAGCAGGAGAAAGATCTAAGGCTCATTGAATGGCCTCTTCTGTAATGGGGACTTGCTTCTGACGGACATAGACAGACTGCAGGGTTGGCAAGTAAAAATTGGAGTAGAATTTAACTACCCATGAAAAATTAACCTACCATGGCTGTCTCTGTAGGAATCCCCATTGTCGTCACTCAATTCGCAGCTCAACAAATTCAGCAATACGGGTTGGGAGGAGAAGAAGGTATTCGTTGTTGTAACTCCTTTCTGCCAGTATGGGGAACATCTGCTCACAGTAGCGGTTGAGAAATCACGCAGTGTCCTTTGCTGAGAAGGCTTTCTCTATTTCATCGACCTTTATAATCCTCTTAATTCTTTTTGTTGAGGGCTTAACTGCAATTGAAGATGGCTCTGCCACTAATGCTCTTTTTGTTCCTCTCCTTGCTGGTGGTTTGGGAGTAGCTTTCTCCTTTTCTTTCTTCGTGGCCATCCTGAAAAGGGAAGAGTAAGGATGTTAAAACTTCAAGGGTTAGAGCAAAGAAGAGAACGGGAAAGGTGGTAATCAATGCACAGTAAAGAAGAATGACGTTAACACATAGTCATGACTACATGTGAAAAGTCATCAATGGAAATATAGCAAGTGCATATGATGATAGTTAAATGCAAGGTGTTTATTGGCATGCCGGCAAAGGCATGAGTAGCATAGATCAAGCATTCAATGTCCAAGTTAGATTACCAAGCCTGTCAAACTAACAATCTGTTTGTAATAAGAATTAAATTTAATTAATAAAATATAAAAAGGGTTATTGTGAAAAGCAAGCATTTAGAGTAGTAGATTAAAAGAAATCTAAAAATAGTGCACAATGCCATACGGGCGTTTTCACAAACACATAGCATGCATGGTAAATAAGGTATTGGAAGTATTAAATTGAACATGCAAGCAACCTTGTAAAAATAATATATAATTGTCAAACAATTCCTTAACAATCCACAAGCAAAATATGAGAAATAATTACCCAAATAAATTTTTAACACTAATAAAAATGGTCTAAAAAGAAAAAAAAGGAAACATAGATAATGAAAGGAAAAAGAAAAAGAAGAAGAAAACATGAAAATAAGAATAAGAATAGAAAAGTAAGGAGGGAAGAAGAAAAGAAAAACCTTGATAATGGTGGTGAGAAAGAGGAAGTATAAGGTGAGAAAGAAGGAAAAAGGAAGAAGGGGGGAAAGAAATAAGAAGGGAAAAGAAAAAGTAGGATTTGGGGAAGAAAAAGATAAGATATTTTGGCAGATTTGGATAAAATGTGTGGCGCATGTGACGCGGACGCATGGGTCACGCGTTCGCGCGAATAGCGCTTATATGAATTGACGCGGACGCGTGACATGATTTGTGCTAGTGGCGCGAAGGCAGCCTCGCGTTCGCACAACTCTCTGTGTGAAAACTCATTTTGCCAAATTTTAGGGTGACGCGTTCGCGTGGTTGACGCGATCGCGTGAATGGCCAAACTTTGAAAACGGCGCGGACGCGTGGGGCACGCGTACGCGTGGTAGGGCTTGTGCGTCTAGCACGAGTTTAGCCCAACTCCAGCTCAACTTACTACCATACAACCTTTTTATGTTGAATTGCAGGGCCACGCGTTCGCGTGGTTGACGCGGACGCGTGGGGAGGCCATTTTACTAATGACGCGATTGCGTCATCCACGCAGTCGCGTGGGTCAAATTGTGCCAGAGGCACGCCTCCAGCCACACTTTCACGTGACTCTATGTTCATTTTATTTTCTTCCCAACGCATCTATGATGCGGGCGCATCGTCGACCTTACGCGTCGCGTGCGTCTCTCTCTTTTTTTTATAATGCAATATGCAAATGCAGATGCAAGCAATATGCACTAGTACTGAGAAGAGTTATTGAAATAGGAAATTAAGGAGAGGGGAAGGAACGATCATAACATGGTGAGTTGTCCCCCACCCAGCACTTTGCTTTAACGTCCTTAAGTTGAACTCTCCACTAGCTCAGTCTTCTGCTGTGAGTGGATCTTCTAAGAGGAAGATCTCTAGCTCCTGGTTTTTTGCCATCTTTTCGCCATGAAATAACTTCAAGCGATGTCCATTGACCTTTATAAGTTCAGGGCTTGAAGGATGGCTCAAGTGTAAGACTCCGTATGGCTCTGCCCTCTCTACTCGATAGGGACCGTCCCATATGGATTTCAGCTTGCCTGGCATGAGCCGCATTCTGGAGTTGTAAAGGAGGACTAAGTCCCCAGGTTGGACTCTCTTCTCTTAATGTTCTTATCATGAACAGCTTTCACCTTCTCTTTATACAGCATGGAGTTTTCATAAGCTTATAGGCGAAGGTTCTCTAATTCTTGCAGTTGCAACTTCCGTTCAGCTCCGGCTTTCTCATAGTCCATGTTGCATTCCTTTACCGCCCAGAAGGCTTTGTGTTCTAACTCAACTGGGAGATGACAGGCCTTTCCATAAACTAAGCGGAAAGGACTCATCCCGATTAGTGTCTTGTATGCTGTTCGATATGCCCAAAGCGCATCTTGGAGCCTGGTGCTCCAGTCCTTTCTATTAGGCTTGACTATCTTTTGCAGTACGCACTCTATCTCTCTGTTAGACACCTCGGCTTGCCCATTAGTCTGGGGGTGATAGGCTGTTGATACTTCATGAATTATCCCATGCCTCTTCAGTAGTCCTGTTAGTCTCCTATTACAAAAGTGAGTTCCTTGATCGCTCACGATTGCTCGTGGTGATCCAAAGCGACAAATAATATGATTTCTAACAAAGGAAACAATAGTGTTAGCATCATCAGTACGGGTTGGAATTGCTTCCACCCATTTAGAAATATAATCCATAGCTAACAGTATATAAAGGTGACCATTAGAATTTGGAAATGGACTCATGAAGTCAATGCCCCAAACATAAAAAATTTCACAGAAAAGCATAATTTGTTGAGGTATTTCATCCCTCTTGGATATATATTACCAAATCTTTGGCAAGGAGAACAAGATCTACAAAGGTCAGCAACATCCTTAAAAAGAGTAGGCCACCAGAATCCATAGTCTAAAACTTTTCTAGCTGTTCGTTGAGGGCCAAAATGTCCTCCACTCTCAAATGAGTGGCAGGCCTCTAAAATGGATTGGAATTCTGATTGAGGCACACACCGTCTAATTACCTGGTCAGCACCACACCTCCATAGATATGGATCATCCCATATATAATATTTGGACTTGCTTTTCAGCTTGTCTCTCTGATGCTTAGTAAAATCAAGAGGAAAAGTGTGGCTAACTAGATAATTAGCTACAGGTGCATACTAAGAAACTACATCAGATACTGCATGTAAGCTATCAAATGGGAAAGTGTCATTGATAGAAATGGAGTCATATTTAATGTGCTCAAGGTGACTCAAGTGGTCTGCCACTAAATTTTGGTTAACACTCCTATCTTTAATTTCCAAATCAAATCCTGCAGCAGTAGCATCCAATGTATTAGCCTTGGTTTAGACTCCTTTTTAGCTAATAAATATTTTAGAGCTGTATGGTCTGAGTACACTACTACCTTAATACCAAGTAAATAGGCTCGGAATTTATCCAGAGCAAAAACAATAGCTAGAAGCTCTTTTTCAGTAGTAGTGTAATTAGATTGAGCAGCATCTAAAGTCTTAGATGCGTAAGCAATTACAAAAGGATCGTTACCTTTATGCTGAGCTAGTGCTGCTCCTACTGCATGATTGGAGGCATCACACATGATTTCAAATGGTTGACTCTAGTCTGGTCCCCTCACAATCGGAGCTTGAATCAGGGCGGTCTTCAGCTTATCAAACGCTTGTTTTCAATCTTCACTGAACTTGAACTCTATATCTTTCTGCAGTAATATGGATAAGGTTAGTGCTACCTTAGTGAAGTCCTTAATGAATCTCCTGTAGAAACCTGCATGGCCAAGGAATGAACAGACTTCCCTCACAGAGGAGGGGTAAGGTAAACTAGAAATAACACCCACCTTTGCTGGGTCTACAGAGATACCAGTATCAGAAACAACATGTCCTAGAATAATTCCTTGTTTCACCATAAAATGACACTTTTCCAAATTTAAAACAAGGTTTGAACTAACACACATGTCCAATACTCTAGATAAACTATCCAAGCAAAGGCTAAATGAATCACCATATACGCTAAAGTCATCCATAAAAACTTCCATACAGGTCTCAATGAGATCAGAGAAAAGACTCATCATACACCTTTGGAAAGTGGCTGGTGCATTGCATAAGCCAAAGGGCATTCTCTTATAAGCAGAAGTCCCAAAAGGACATGTAAAAGTAATCTTTTCCTGATCTTCAGGAGCTATATGGATTTGAAAAAGCAGTAATGAGATTTACCTGATAGGCGATCAAGCATCTGATCAATGAATGGCAAGGGGTAATGATCCTTGCGAGTGGCTTGGTTGAGACGCCTGTAGTCAATGCAAACTCTCCATGCATTCTGCACTCTGGTTGTCAGAAGTTCTCCCTACTCATTTCTTATTGTTGTGACTCCAGACTTCTTGGGCACCACTTGCACTGGGCTGACCCATTCGCTATCTGAAATGGGATAAATGATATCTACTTTAAGTAGTATGGTCACTTCCTTCTTGACAACTTCTAAGATGGTTGGATTCAATCTTCTCTGTGGTTGACGGACAGGCTTTGCTCCCTCTTCTAAGAATATTCTATGTTCACAAACTTGAGGGCTAATGCCTACTATATCCGCCAAGCTCCATCCAATTGCTTTTTTATGCGTCCTCAATACACTAAGCAGTTGTTCCTCTTGTTGGGAAGTGAGCTCCCTCGCAATGATAACTGGAAACTTCTGCTTGTCCTCAAGGTAAGCATATTTGAGGTGTGGAGGAAAGGGCTTTAATTCCATTTTTTGCTCATGGTTTGGCTCTGGATCATCCGGGGCTAGTGAAAATGGTAACGAATCTTCAGTATGATCAGAGGGTGTCCCCACACTTGGATCTTGCTCCATGTGACTCTCCTCCATTTCTTCCTGGTGAATTTCAGCTATAACTTCGTCAATGATGTCACATTGGAATATAGAATGATCTTCTGGAGGATGCGTCATAGCTTCATCCAGATTGAAACACACTGTTCTGCCATCTACCTCAAATGAATAGTTTTCTTGAAAAGGCATCCAGCTTGAACTTCGAAGTCTTCAAAAACGGTCTTCCAAGCAGGATTGATGAAGGCTTTCCCGAGTCATTTTGGGGCATCTCCAAGATATAAAAGTCAATGGAAAACGTGAGCCCCTTAATGCTCACTAACACATCTTCAGCAATGCCAACCACTGTAATAATGCTTTTATCTGCTAACACAAAACGAGCTGCCGACCTTTTTAAGGGAGGGAGCCTTAAAGCATTATATATAGGCAAGGGTATAATACTCACGCACGCTCCTAAATCACACATACAGTCAGAAAATATCACACTTCCTATGGTACATTTAACCATACATGGGCCTGGATCACTACATTTTTTAGGTATATTTCCCATTAAAGCAGATATAGAACTACCTAAAGGAATAGTTTCTAATTCATTAATTTTATCTTTATGTATGCACAATTCTTTTAGAAACTTTGCGTATTTAGGTACTTGCTGAATAACATAAAAAAGAGAAATATTTACCTCAACCTTTTTGAAGATTTCTACCATTTTGGGATCAAGTTCCATCTGCTTTCTGGCTTTCTTAGCAAGGTGTGGAAATAGGATAGGAGTGGCGTCTCTTACAGCTTTAGCTTGCTGGGGTTCTGCATTCCTTGGTTGGGCTGCTTCTGCTTCAGTGATGAGCGGATAATTTGTACGCTTTTTGGCATTGTTTTTAGTATGTTTTTAGTATGATCTAGTTAGTTTTTAGTATATTTTTATTAGTTTTTAGTTAAAATTCACTTTTCTGGACTTTACTATGAGTTTGTGTGTTTTTCTGTGATTTCAGGTATTTTCTGGCTGAAATTGAGGGACCTGAGCAAAAATCTGATTCAGAGACTAAAAAGGACTGCAGATGTTGTTGGATTCTGACCTCTCTGTACTCGAAGTGGATTTTCTGGAGCTACAAAAGCCCAATTGGCGCGCTCTCAATGGCGTTGGAAAGTATACATCCTGGGATTTCCAACAATATATGATAGTCCATATTTTGCCCAAGATTTGATGGCCCAAACCGGCGTTCAAAGTCACCCTCAGAATTCCCAACGTTAAACGCCGGAACTGGCACCAAAGTGGGAGTTAAACGCCCAAACTGGCACCAAAGCTGGCGTTTAACTCCAAGAAGAGTCTCTACACGAAAATGCTTCAATGCTCAGCCCAAGCACACACCAAGTGGGCCCGGAAGTGGATTTTTATGTCATTTACTCATCTCTGTAAACCCTAGGCTACTAGTTCTCTATATATAGGACCTTTTACTATTGTATTTGGAATCTTCTGATCTTTGGAATCTTTTGTTCTTCTGATCTTTTGATCATTGGGAGGCTGGCCTCACGGCCATGCCTAGACCTTGTTCTTATGTATTTTCAACGGTGGAGTTTCTACACACCATAGATTAAGGTGTGGAGCTCTGCTGTACCTCGAGTATTAATGCAATTACTATTGTTCTTCTATTCGATTCTGCTTGTTCTTGTTCTAAGATATCACTTGTTCTTCAACTTGATGAATGTGATGATCCGTGACACTCATCATCATTCTCACCTATGAACGTGTGCCTGACAACCACCTCCGTTCTACCTTAGATTGGGTGGATATCTCTTGGATTCCTGATACACGATGCATGGTTGATCGCCTGACAACCGAGCGCTCGCCTGACAACCGAGCCAGCCATTCCGTGAGATCAGAGTCTTCGTGGTATAAGCTAGAACTGATGGCGACATTCAAGAGAATCCAGAAGATCTAAACCTTGTCTGTGGTATTCTGAGTAGGATTCAATGATTGAATGACTATGACGAGCTTCAAACTCCTGAGGGCGGGGCGTTAGTGACAGACGCAAAAGAATCACTGGATTCTATTCCGGCCTGATTGAGAACCGACAGATGGATAGCCGTGCCGTGACAGGGTGCGTTGAACATTTCCACTGAGAGGATGGGAGGTAACCACTGACAACGGTGAAACCCTTGCATACAGCTTGCCATGGAAAGGAGTAAGAAGGATTGGATGAAGACAGTAGGAAAGCAGAGAGACGGAAGGGACCAAGCATCTTCATACGCTTATCTGAAATTCCCACCAATGAATTACATAAGTATCTCTATCTTTATCTTTATGTTTTATTCGTATATCACCCATATCCATTTGAGTTTGCCTGACTAAGATTTACAAGGTGATCATAGCTTGCTTCATACCAACAATCTCTGTGGGATCGACCCTTACTCGCGTAAGGTTTATTACTTGGACGACCCAGTACACTTGCTGGTTAGTTGTGCGAAGTTGTGATAAAGAGTTGAGATTACAATTGTGCGTACCATGTTGATGGCGCCATTGATGATCACAATTTCGTGCACCAAGTTTTTGGCGCCGTTGCCGGGGATTGTTCGAGTATGGACAACTGACGGTTCATCTTGTTGCTTAGATTAGGTATTTTTTCTTCAGAGTTCTTAAGAATGAATTCTAGAGTTTCATGATGATCTGTCAAAGTCTGGCTGGCTGTGAAGCCATGTCTAATTTTATTGGACCGAGGTTTCAACTTATCATCACAAGAGCATGTTGATTTCTATCAATCTTGCTGTTGGAGCAGTGATCTGCTAAGGCTTGGCTGGCCATTGGCCATGTCTAGTGTTTTGGATCGGAGCTTTCTTTGAAAGCTTGGCTGGCTATGAAGCCATGTCTAATTCCTGGACCGGAGTCTTAGACTAGCATTGCAATGATTCCTGGAATTCTCATTAAGAATTTTGATATCTTTATTTTCTTCTCCACTTAATTTTCGAAAAAACCAAAAAAATTTACAAAATCATAAAATCCAAAAATTTCTTGTTTGAGTCTAGAGTCTCATTTTAAGTTTGGTGTCAATTGCATGTTTTTGTTCTTCTTGCACTCATTAATCTTCAAGTTGTTCTTGATGATTTCTTACTCTGATCTTTGAATTCTCTTGACTTGAGTGTTTGTGTGTCTCATATGCATTCTCATTTTGTTAGTGTCAGTAGTATACAAACTGCTAAGTTTGATGTCTTGCATGCATTATTATTTGATTTTAGTTGCATTTTGATTATTCCTCACTATTAAAAATCCAAAAATATTTTTAATTTGTGTCTTTTCAAGTCAATAATACAGAGAATTGAAGATTCAGAACATACAGCAGAGGAATTACACAGAAAAAGCTGGGCGTTCAAAATGCCCAGTGAAGAAGACAGACTGGCGTTTAAATGCCAGCCAGAGTGCCTGGCTGGGCGTTTAACGCCCAAAAGGGTAGAGTTTTGGGCGTTAAACGCCAGAATGTGCACCATTCTGGGCGTTTAACGCCAGGATGGCACAAGAGGGAAGATTTTGTTTTCAAATCAATTTTTTTTTAGTTTTCAAAATCTTTTTAAAATCAAATCTTTTTCAAATCATATCTTTTCAATCAAATCTTTTTCAAAATCAATTTCTTTCCATACTTGCTATCAATTAATGATTTGATTCAACATTTCAAGTATGTTGCCTTTTCTGTTGAGAAAGGTTTAATGTTTGAATCATATATTTTCTTGTTAGCCAAGTTATTAATTTTTAAAATCAAATCTTTTTAAAATGTTTTTCAAATCATATCTTCTCAATCACATTTTTTTTAAAAAAACCAATCATATCTTCTTAAATCACATCTTTTTCAAAATAGTTTTCAATCATATCTTTTTAATTTCTAATCTCAAAATCTTTTTCAAAATCACTGGATTTCTTTTCCACTCTTGGTTTTCGAAAATCAATTAAAGTTTTTCAAAATGTTTTTAAAATCTTTTTAATATTTTCGAAAATTTCTCCCCCTCTTCTCACCTCCTTCTATTTATGGACTAACACTATTCCTTAATGCAAAATTTGAACTCCATCTTCTTTGATAAGTTCGAATTTTCTACTTCTGCCTTCTATTTTTCTTTTCCTCTGACACCTCAAGGAATCTCTATACTGTGACATAAAGGATTCCACATTTTCTTGTTCTCTTCTCTTTCTTATGAGCAGGAGCAAAGACAAAAGCATTCTTGTTGAGGCTGACCCTGAACCTGAAAGGACCTTGAAGCGAAAGCTAAGAGAAGCTAAGGCACAATTCTCTGTAGAGGACCTAACAGAAATCTTCAAAGAAGAAGAACCCATGGCAGCCGAAAACAACAACAATGCCAACAATGCAAGGAAGGTACTGGGTGACTTTACTGCACCTACTCCCGACTTCTATGGGAGAAGCATCTCTATCCCTGCCATTGGAGCAAACAACTTTGAGCTTAAGCCTCAATTAGTTTCTCTAATGCAACAGAATTGCAAGTTCCATGGACTTCCATTGGAAGATCCTCATCAGTTCTTAGCTGAGTTCTTGCAAATCTGTGACACTGTCAAGACTAATGGGGTTGACCCTGAGGTCTACAGACTTATGCTATTCCCTTTTGCTGTAAGAGACAGAGCTAGGACATGGCTGGACTCACAACCTAAAGAAAGCCTGAACTCTTGGGAAAAGCTAGTCAATGCCTTCTTGGCAAAGTTCTTTCCACCTCAAAAATTGAGTAAGCTTAGAGTGGAAGTCCAAACCTTCAGACAGAAGGAAGGAGAATCCCTCTATGATGCTTAGGAAAGATACAAACAATTAATCAGAAAGTGTCCATCTGATATGCTTTCTGAATGGAGCATCATAGGTATTTTCTATGATGGTCTGTCTGAACTGTCCAAGATGTCTTTGGATAGCTCTGCTGGAGGATCTCTTCATCTGAAGAAGACGCCTACAAAAGCTCAAGAGCTGATTGAAATGGTTGCAAATAACCAATTCATGTACACTTCTGAAAGGAATGCTGTAAATAATGGGACTAATCAGAAGAAAGGAGTTCTTGAGATTGACACTCTGAATGCCATATTGGCTCAAAACAAAATATTGACTCAACAAGTCAATTTGATTTCTCAAAGTCTGTCTGGAATGCAAAATGCACCAGGTAGTACTAAGGAGGCTTCATCTGAAGAAGAAGCTTATGATCCTGAGAACCCTTCAATGGAAGAGGTGAATTACATGGGAGAACCCTATGGAAACACCTATAATCCTTTATGGAGAAATCATCCAAATCTCTCATGGAAGGATCAACAGAGACCTCAACAAGGTTTCAACAATAGTAATGGTGGAAGAAACAGGTTTAGCAATAGCAAGCCTTTTCCATCATCTTCTCAGCAACAGACAGAGAGTTCTAAGCAGAACACCTCTGACTTAGCAACCATGGTCTCTGATCTAATCAAAACCACTCAAAGTTTCATGACTGAAACAAGGTCCTCCATTAGAAACTTGGAGGCACAAGTGGGTCAGCTGAGCAAGAAAATTACTGAACTCCCTCCTAGTACTCTTCCAAGCAATACAGAAGAAAATCCAAAAGGAGAGTGCAAGGCCATCAACATGGCCGAATTTGGAGAGGAAGGAGAGGCAGTGAACGCCACTGAGGAAGACCTCAATGGACGTCCACTGACCTCCAATGAGTTCCCCAATGAGGAACCATGGGAATCTGAGGCTCAAAATGAGACCATAGAGATTCCATTGGACTTACTTCTGCCATTCATGAGCTCTGATGAGTATTCTTCCTCTGAAGAGGATGAGTATGTCACTGAAGAGCAAGTTGCTAAATACCTTGGAGCAATCATGAAGCTAAATGACAAGTTATTTGGAAATGAGACTTGGGAAGATGAACCCCCTTTGCTCACCAAAGAACTGGATGACTTGTCTAGGCAGAAATTACCTCAAAAGAGACAGGATCCTGGGAAGTTTTCAATACCTTGTACCATAGGCACCATGACCTTCAAGAAGGCCTTGTGTGACCTAGGGTCAAGTGTAAACCTCATGCTTCTCTCTGTAATGGAGAAGCTAGGGATCTTTGAGGTGCAAGCTGCAAAAATCTCACTAGAGATGGCAGACAACTCAAGAAAACAAGCTCATGGACTTGTAGAGGATGTTCTGGTAAAGGTTGAAGACCATTACATCCCTGCTAATTTTATAGTCCTAGAGACTAGGAAGTGCATGGATGAATCCATCATCCTTGGCAGACCCTTCCTAGCCACAGCAAAGGCTGTGATTGATGTTGATAGAGGAGAATTGATCATTCAAGTGAATGAAGAATCCTTGGTGTTTAAGGCTCAAGGATATCCCTCTGTCATCATGGAGAGGAAGCATGAAGAGCTTCTCTCAAAACAGAGCCAAACAGAGCCCCCACAGTCAAACTCTAAGTTTGGTGTTGGGAGGCCACAACCAACTTCTAAGTTTGGTGTTGAACCCCCACATTCAAACTCTAAGTTTGGTGTTGGGAGGTTCCAACATTGCTCTGAGCATCTGTGAGGCTCCATGAGAGCCCACTGTCAAGCTATTGACATTAAAGAAGCGCTTGTTGGGAGGCAACCCAATGTTATATTTTATCTATTTTCCTTTGTTATTTTATGTTTTCTGTAGGTTGATGATCATGAGAAGTCACAAAATCAATTGAAAAAGTAAAAACAAAATGAAAAACAGAAAGAAAAACAGCACACCCTGGAGGAAGAACCTGCTGGCGTTTAAACGCCAGTAAGGCTAGCAGATGGGCGTTTAACGCCCAGTCTGGCACCATTCTGGGCGTTTAACGCCAGAAAGGGGCACCAGACTGGCGTTAAACGCCAGTAAAGGGCAAGAACTTGGCGTTAAACGCCAGAAATGGGCACCAGCCCGGCGTTTAACGCCAGAAATGGCACAAAGAGCAATTTTGCTCGCCACTTGGTGCAGGGATGACTTTTCCTTGACACCTCAGGATCTGTGGACCCCACAAGATCCCTACCTACCCCCACCACTCTCTCTCTTCTTCACCCATTCACCAATCACCTCAACACCTCTTCCCCAAAAACCCTTCCCCTATCCAATCCCATCTTTCTCTTCACCACTCACATCCATCCTTCATAAAACCCTACCTACCCCACCATTCAAATTCAAACCACTTTCCCACCCAAACCCACCCATACATAACCGAACCTTACCCCTCTTCCCACTCCTATATAAACCCATCTTCACTCCTTCATTTTCACACAACATAAACACTACTCCTTACCCTTTTGGCCGAACCACAAAGCCATTTCCATCTCCTCTATTTCTTCTTCTTCTACTCTCTTCTTTCTTCTTTTGCTCGAGGACGAGCAAACCTTTTAAGTTTGGTGTGGTAAAAGCATTGCTTTTTGTTTTTCCATAACCATTTATGGCATCCAAGGCCAGAGAAACCTCTAGAAAGAGGAAAGGGAAGGCAAAAGCTTTCACCTCCGAGTCATGGAAAATGGAGAGATTCATCTCAAGGGTGCATCAAGACCACTTCTATGAAGTTGTGGCCTTGAAGAAGGTGATCCCCGAGGTCCCTTTCAAACTCAAAAAGAGTGAATATCCGGAGATCCGACATGAGATCCGAAGAAGAGGTTAGGAAGTTCTTACCAACCCCATTCAACAAGTCAGAATCTTAATGGTTCAAGAGTTCTATGCCAATGCATGGATCACCAAGAACCATGATCAAAGTGTGAACCCGGACCCAAAGAATTGGCTTACTATGGTTCGGGGGAAATACTTGGATTTTAGTCCGGAAAATGTAAGGTTAGCATTCAACTTGCCCATGATGCAAGGATATGAACATCCTTACACTAGAAGGGTCAACTTTGATCAAAGGTTGGACCAAGTCCTCACAATCATTTGTGAAGAGGGCGCCCAATGGAAGAGAGATTCAAGAGGAAAGCCGGTTCAATTGAGAAGGCATGACCTCAAGCCCGTGGCTAGAGGATGGTTGGAGTTTATCCAACGCTCAATCATTCCCACTAGCAACCGGTCCGAAGTTCCTATAGACCGGGCTATCATGATTCATAGCATCATGATTGGAGAAGAAATAGAAGTTCATGAGGTTATATCCCAAGAACTTTATAAGGTGGCAGACAAGTCCTCTACCTTGGCAAGGTTAGCCTTTCCTCATCTCATTTGTCACCTCTGTTATTCAGTTGGAGTTGACATAGAGGGAGACATCCCCATTGATGAGGACAAGCCCATTACTAAGAAGAGGATGGAGCAAACAAGAGACCCCTCTCATCATCAAATCCCTGAGATGCCTCAAGGGATGCACTTTCCTCCACAAAACTATTGGGAGCAACTAAACACCTCCCTAGGAGAATTGAGTTCCAACATGGGACAACTAAGGGTGGAGCACCAAGAACATTCCATCCTCTTCCATGAAATTAGAGAAGATCAAAGAATCAAGAGAGAGGAGCAACAAAGACAAGGAAGAGACATTGAGGAGCTCAAGCACTCCATAGGATCTTCAAGAGGAAGAACAAGCCGCCATCACTAAGGTGGACCCGTTCTTTAATTTCCTTGTTCTTTATTTTCCTGTTTTTCGAATTTTAGTGCTTATGTTTATCTATGTTTGTGTCTTGTGATCATTAGTGTCTTAGTGTCTATGCCTTAAAGTTATGAATGTCCTATGAATCCATCACCTCTCTTAAATGAAAAATGTTCTTAATTGAAAAAGAGAAGAATTGCATGAATTTTAAATTTTATAACAGTTTAATTATCTTGATGTGGTGGCAATACTTTTGTTTTCTGAATGTATGCTTAAACAGTGCATATGTCTTTTGAATTTGTGGTTCATGAATGTTGGCTCTTAAAAGAATGATGAAAAAGGAGACATGTTACTGAGGATCTAAAAAATCATAAAAATGATTCTTGAAGCAAGAAAAAGCAGTGAATACAAAAAAAAAGAAAAGAAAAAAAATTCGAAAAAAGAAAGAAAAAGAAAGAGAAAAGGAAAGAAAAAGAAAGAAAAAGAAAGAAATAAAGTTGTGATCCAAGGCAAAAAAAGAGTGTGCTTAAGAACCCTGGACACCTCTACTTGGGGACTCTAGCAAAGCGGAGTCACAATCTGAAAAGGTTCATCCAATTATGTGTCTGTGGCATGTATGTATCCGTTGGTAATAGTGGAAGACAGAGTGCTTTGGGCCACGGCCAAGACTCAATAAGTAGCTGTGTTCAAGAATCATCATACTTAACTAGGAGAATCAATGACACTATCTGGATTCTGAGTTCCTAAAGAAGCCAATCATTCTGAATTTCAAAGGATAGAGTGAGATGCCAAAACTGTTCAGAGGCAAAAAGCTAAAAGCCCCGCTCATCTAATTAATACTGATCTTCATAGATGTTTTTGGAATTCATTGCATATTCTCTTCTTTTTATCTTATTTGATTTTCAGTTGCTTGAGGACAAGCAACAATTTAAGTTTGGTGTTGTGATGAGCGGATAATTTGTACGCTTTTTGGCATTATTTTTAGTATGTTTTTAGTATGATCTAGTTAGTTTTTAGTATATTTTTATTAGTTTTTAGTTAAAATTCACTTTTCTGGACTTTACTATGAGTTTGTGTGTTTTTCTATGATTTCAGGTATTTTCTAGCTGAAATTGAGGGACCTGAGCAAAAATCTGATTCAGAGACTAAAAAGGACTGCAGATGCTGTTGGATTCTGACCTCCCTGCACTCGAAGTGGATTTTCTGGAGCTACAGAAGCCCAATTGGCGCGCTCTCAACGGCGTTGGAAAGTAGACATCCTAGGCTTTCCAGCAATATATGATAGTTCATATTGTGCCCAAAATTTGATGGCCCAAACTGGCGTTCAAAGTCACCCTCAGAATTCCCAGCGTTAAACGCCGGAACTGGCACCAAAGTGGGAGTTAAACGCCCAAACTGGCACCAAAGCTGGCGTTTAACTCCAAGAAGAGTCTCTACACGAAAATGCTTCAATGCTCAGCCCAAGCACACACCAAGTGGGCCCGGAAGTGGATTTTTATGTCATTTACTCATCTCTGTAAACCCTAGGCTACTAGTTCTCTATATATAGGACCTTTTACTATTGTATTTGGAATCTTCTGATCTTTGGAATCTTTTGTTCTTCTGATCTTTTGATCATTGGGAGGCTGGCCTCACGGCCATGCCTAGACCTTGTTCTTATGTATTTTCAACGGTGGAGTTTCTACACACCATAGATTAAGGTGTGGAGCTCTGCTGTACCTCGAGTATTAATGCAATTACTATTGTTCTTCTATTCAATTCCGCTTGTTCTTGTTCTAAGATATCACTTGTTCTTCAACTTGATGAATGTGATGATCCGTGACACTCATCATCATTCTCACCTATGAACGTGTGCCTGACAACCACCTCCGTTCTACCTTAGATTGGGTGGATATCTCTTGGATTCCTGATGCACGATGCATGGTTGATCGCCTGACAACCGAGCCAGCCATTCCGTGAGATCAGAGTCTTCGTGGTATAAGCTAGAACTGATGGCGGCATTCAAGAAAATCCGGAAGGTCTAAACCTTGTCTGTGGTATTCTGAGTAGGATTCAATGATTGAATGACTGTGACGAGCTTCAAACTCCTGAGGGCGGGGCGTTAGTGACAGACCCAAAAGAATCACTGGATTCTATTCCGGCCTGATTGAGAATCGACAGATGGATAGCCGTGCCGTGACAGGGTGCGTTGAACATTTCCACTGAGAGGATGGGAGGTAACCACTGACAACGGTGAAACCCTTGCATACAGCTTGCCATGGAAAGGAGTAAGAAGGATTGGATGAAGACAGTAGGAAAGCAGAGAGACGGAATGGACCAAGCATCTTCATATGCTTATCTGAAATTCCCACCAATGAATTACATAAGTATCTCTATCTTTATCTTTATGTTTTATTCGTATATCACCCATATCCATTTGAGTTTGCCTGACTAAGATTTACAAGGTGACCATAGCTTGCTTCATACCAACAATCTCTGTGGGATCGACCCTTACTCGCGTAAGGTTTATTACTTGGACGACCCAGTACACTTGCTGGTTAGTTGTGCGAAGTTGTGATAAAGAGTTGAGATTACAATTGTGCGTACCATGTTGATGGCGCCATTGATGATCACAATTTCGTGCACCATTCAGCCATGCCTTGTGCTTCATCTTCTTCTTCAACATCCTCTATCTCAACCATGTCCTCAACTGGGGCGTGTTCCAGCGGGTTTGGTTCCTCAGGATTCCTCCCTTGTAGTGTGGTTCCAGACCTCAAGGTAATGGCATTAATGCCACCTTTGGGGTTGGGTAATGGTTGAGAGAGAATTCCACTGGAGCTTGAAGGCTGGTTGTTGGAGTTATTTAGTGATCCAATCTGTGAGACAAGAGCTTGCAAAGTAGAGTTCAGACCATTTAGAGTAGAAGTAAGGTTGTTTTCCATGGCCTGCTATCTCCGATCAATAGATTGTAATAACTCATCATTAGAAGATGAAGAGGGATAAGTGATTTGAGGGGTTTGCTGAGATGCTTGAGGCTGCCTTAGATGAGGTGCTCTGTAGGCCTGATTCTGATTCTACTACCTAAAGTTGTTATTGTTATTCCACCTCTGGTTTCCATTGTTATCTCTGCCTCCTCTGTTATGATTGTCCTTCCAACCCTGGTTAGAATTATCTCTCCAACCTTGGTTGGAATTGTCCTGCCATCCATGATTGTAGCTGCTACCTTGATTGTATCCTTGATTGGGGTGGTCATAGAAGTTATGAGTGGCTGTCTCAGTGTTGTCTTCTTGTTGGAGCTGCGGACATTCATAAGTATAATGACTATAATCAGCACAGATCCTGCATACTCTTTGTGGAACCAACTGTTGGCTTTACTGTGGTGCGGAAGGATGAGCTTGCTGAGCTTGTTGTTGACTCAATTGCATCTGCTTTAGTAAGTTGGTCATTTCACATATACTCTGAGTTAGAGTAGTAGTTTCTTTGCTAGAGGATACCTCGGCAACAACTTTTGAGTGACCTTGCCTCTGCCTGTGATTCCTAGTGGATTCAGCTAAGTCGCTGATCAACTGCCATGCTTCTTCAGTGGTCTTATACTTTTTCATAGACCCATTGCTAGCACCTTCCAATGTGGTATTATCTTGAGGCTTCATGCCCTGTGTGAAGTAGCCAAGCGGCACTAACTTCTCAATCATGTGGTGGGGACATACTTCCAGAAGATTGTTGAAGCACTCCCAAAATTCGTGGAGAGGCTTGGATTCACCTTGAACAATCATGGAAATTTCCTTCCTCAATCTATCAGTAACTTCAGCTGGAAAGAATTTTTCCAAAAATTCCCTTCTAAGCGTATCCCAGTTAGCAACAATTGCTCTAGGTTGGGCATAGTACCACTTTCTCGCCTTTCCCTCAAGAGAGAACGGGAAGGCTTTTAACAAAATAGAAGTTTCATCTGCACCATCACACCTGATAGTAGAACAGGCTGCCTGGAAATCCCTAAGGTGCTTGATAGGCTTTTGAGCAGTAAGCCATGAAACTTAGGCATCAAGTTGAGTAGTGCAGTCTTTAGTTCAAAATCTGCAGCCACCGCTGGGTGATGTGCTTTATACGGTTGTAGTGTGAAATCAGGGGCTCCAGCTTCCTGGATAGTAACTCTCCTAGGTGCTGCCATGTCACCTGCACATAAATCAACCAAATCAGTAGAAAAGGAGCTTGTTTCTTCCTTAAGTGACATTTCAGATTCGTCCTCGGAGAGGACTAACCGACGCCGAGCTTGCCTTATACGTGAAATAGTTCTTTCAATCTCAGGATCAAATACTGGCAATCTTGGATCAGGAAGTGAACGCGTCATTCAATGACAGAAACATGCAGCTCATAGTAGAAAAATAAAAAGAAAAATGCAAATAAATAAATTTCAATCAATAAATTAGCATTCTATTGCAACTCCCCAGCAACGGCGCCAAAAATTGACGTGGCACAAATTGGCAGATTAAGAATTATTAAGAAAAATGGCGTTGCAAGTACAGCTCTTAACCAGCAAAAATCCACTTGTCAATTTAGAAAAGATTTGTCACAAATTTTATAAATAAAATACTGGAGTATGAGTCTCAGGTCGTCTCCCAACGAGTTGCAGGAAGATGTGCTATTTTACTAATCAGAGGTTTTTCAAAATGGTTTTGAGTTTGATAAACAGGAAATTAAATTAGAGAATTTATGTAATTTAAATAAAAATCTTGACCGGGAGAAGATTAATTGGAAGTTCTATCCTTGTTGGAATTTTCCAAAATCAATTAATAATTAGTAGTTGTTTCTACTTAGTTAACCCTCAACGAATGAAAGAAAGTCAAGTTAAAAGTCAACTTCTATTCACAGGTCCTAATCCTCTCCCTTGGAAAGGATTAGAGTTAGTGACTAACAAGCCAACCAACAAAGAACTAATTACAATTGAACTCTTGAGTATTCCAACTCAAGGTTTTCCTTTTAATCAACTCCCAATCAAGTTGGGAAACTACTCCATTATCATAAATGTAGACTTCACAAAATTAAGAGGGAAAATAAAAAGAGACATGATAAACAGTAATTAAAGAGATCAATTAAAAATAAAAATAGTCTTGTATTAATGAACTCTAAAAATAATCCAATTGTAACTCTAGACAAATTAAGGATATGAAAGAGTAAGTAAAAGGAAAGTAAACAAACTAGCATGACCAGTTCCGGAGGTAGACTCTTCTCAATAACCAAAGCAAAAATCTTCAAATCCTAAATTATGAATGTAAAAGAAAAACCTAGAGGAAGGTAAAATCATATCTAAAACTAAAAACTATGCGGAATGAGAATTGTCCTTTTGTCTCTGAATGTTCCCTCGCTCTAATCTGCGTTTCTGGGCGGAAAGCTGTGTTAAAATGCGGCCCAGAATCCATGCCAACGGTTTCTACAAATTCTGCAGATTGCGCACGTCACGCGACCGCGTCGTCCATGCATTCGCGTCATCTAGCGTTTTCCGTTCCACGCATGCGCGTCATCCACACATTCGCGTCATTGTGCAAATTCCAATCCACGCGCTCGCGTCAGGCACGCGTTCGCGTCGCTTCGATTTCCTCCATTTCGCACGGTCGCGTGAGCCATGTGCCTGCGTCACTTCTCGCTGGTCATCTCCTCAATATCTTGTGTTCCTTCCATCTTTGCAAGCTTCCTCTCCATTCTCTAGGCCATTCCTACCCTATGAAGCCTGAAACACTTAACACACAGATCACGGCATCAAATGGTATAAAGGAGAATAAAAATATACAATTAAAAGATCTTTAGAAAGCAAGTTTTCAATCATAGAATAATTTTAGGAAGGAATTGTAAATACATGCAAATCATATGAATAAGTGGGTGAAGACTTGATAAAACCAAACAATTAAACATAAGATAATTCATAAAATAATGGTTTATCACATGTCATGATTCAAGAGGTTTGTTTCGTAACTTGTTCTGGTCTGATGGGATTAGCCAACTAGACTACCAACTCTTCGGAGATGTTATTGCTTTTGATGCTACGTACAAGAAGAACAAGTATAGTTGCCCATTAGTATATTCAGCGGGGTTAACCACCACAACAAAACAATTATTTTTGCTGTTGTGTTAATTGTGGACAAAACTACTGATACATATATTTGGCTCCTGCGTTAGCTCGTGTTTGCTATAAAGGGTAAGACCCCGACCTCAATAATAACTGATCGGGCCATGATGATTAGGAATGCAGTAAGAGATGTATTTTCTGAAGTCAGACATAGATTATGCGCTTGGCACCTTATTCGAAATGCAACTAGCAATGTTAGAAATCTGTCGTTTACATCTAAATTCAGAAAAATCATGTTGGGAGACTACAAGATTCTCGTGTTTAAGTGTAAGTGGGTTAAGCTTATTGAAGAATTTGGCCTTGAAAGTAAACTGTGGGTGAACAACATATATGAAGAGTAGCATATGTTGGCTACTGCATATATAAGAGGAAACTTTTTTCTAGCTTTAGAACTACCTCAAGATGTGAAGGTTTACACTCAGTTGTGGCAAGGTATGTGAGGTCACGGTATGATTTGACAAGTTTTGTAGAGCATTTTCAAAGGTGTGTTGCACAGTTGCGCTTTAAAGAATTTAATGCTGATTATGAATCTACACGTGGGGTGCCCGTCATGCAAACTTGTATCGAGTTGCTAGAGAGATTTGCTGCTGAGTTATACACTCATGAGATATTTCTATTATTTCGGCCATTTCTCTCTATGGCTGGATCAATGCGGGTGCTAAACATAGAGAATAATGATGATTGCATAAAGTACATTGTGTGTAAATATGGGAGGCCCGATTTTATGTAGACTGTTGAATTTTGTCAAGACGAAATGATCTTCATGTGTACCTGTTTAAGAATGGAGTCATTTGGAATTCCTTGCAAACATATTGTGAAGGTTCTGGTTGACAGAGACATTTGTGAGATTCTCCGGTCATTAGTATTGGATAGATGGACAAAAGAGGTGAAATTAGCACTCAATGATGCAAGTGGGTTCACCAGGGGTGCTGTTGTTATTAGTCGTCAAAGTATCTTGATGGAATTTTCTAAACAATTGGCTGCTGTTGCTGCTAAAGTCCCAGAGAGATATGAAGAGACACATGACATAATTATGGGATTGTACTCATCTTACAAGGCTGCAGATGAAGGCACTAATCAACCTCAGTCAGGTGTAGTTAAAAGTAGCGATCCGTATGTGCATCAAATAAATATAGGTTCAGGACAACCATCTAAGAAGAAGCAGCAACATTGTAGTGTTTATCAAATCGAAGGACATAAGAAGACAATATGTCCTTGGCAAAAGGACATTGACAACATCGTTATAGAAGATGAAGCTAATGGTTCGGATGATGGCGACATGTATACCGAACCGACGGCTAATTTAGATAGTGATAATTAGCAACCTCCATAAACTTAATATTTTTGTGTAGAGAATCACTTTCATATTTGTATTTATATTTTTTTACTATATTAATGAAATTTTATATATTCTTCCAATATTAGTGCTTATGTTTTTTAGATGAAATAATTGTCAAATAAATATCGGTTAGCAAAAAACCAATCAAAACACCGATAGAACCAGACAGTTTTTTAGTGGGTTTCCGGTTTAAATTGCCCTACCAACAATGTCGTTTAATGGGATGAAAAAAAATCTAGATCTAATACCCTAATGGCCTAACGCAGCCCCAACCCCATTTCCACTCGTTCCTCTCTAAAACAAAAAATGGAAATTGAAAGAACAAAGGGAAGAACCCTAGCCCCTAGCTCCTAGCTCCCAGCTCCCAGCCCCCAGCCTCGCAGCCTCACAGCCCCGCTCGTTTTCATGGCCACGCTTCTCCACTAGGTATAGGCGTGCGTGTGGAAGCACCGTCGCGTGTGGAAGCTCCGTCGTGTGTGGAAGTTCCGTCGTCGTCTCCTCTGTTTGAAAGCTCTCTCTTTGTGTTCACGTGTGGAGGCTCTGTCGGCATCGCGTGAAAGCTTTGTTCGAGCTCTCCCTCTCTCTGTCTTTGCCGTTGTCTGTCTCTCGCTGCCGGTAAGTAAATGTTGTTACTTGGAATTATTTTTATGTATACCGTATTTCTCTCTTGGGTTGGGTTGGATCAATGATTGATGTTTATGATGCTAAAATCAAATATTGAATATTGTTTTGATTTATCGCGTTTGGGGGTGGATATCATTTGAATTGGGATGCAAATTTTGCTAATTAGGTAGGTAATTGTTGTTGGATGACTTGGATATCGTCCCCTCCTTTTTGTGTGAGTCTCATGTTGAATGCTCATAGCTTAGGCATGAATTGATATTCTCCTTTGATTCAACTATTTCTTTTCAAGTTTTAACTGAATTGTTAGAGTGATTGATTTGACATTGGTTTCCAATTTTGCACTCTATATACTTATTGCATTGGTTGAGTTCTCTTCCCTAAAGTTACATGCATCTAAACACATAGATTTTCTGCTTCTGATATTCAAGCAAAATTTGAAGAAGATGATAAGAGAACTAGTGGGACTGGTAGGAAAAATAAACTGGACAACTGGGAGCTTATTGTTGGTGGGAAAGTGAATGCTAACATGGCCACCGCACAGAGAGAACACTGCCATCGTCCATTGCGCCGTTATCATTCTTCAACTATCCAAAACCCCATGTTCATTCCAACTCCTCTCAACTCTCACTCTCTTAAATGAAGCTCTCTTCCCCCAAAAAGAAACACTAGCTTATCCGCCACAAAGAGGGGGACAACTCCTATTATGCTGCTGATGCACCAGAATTGTTGGGATTTTTTAATTTAGCTGGCCTCTGCAAATGGTGAAAAGGTACAAAGACAACTTTATATAGAGTTTTATGTTACGTATCCATATTTTAGTTTAGCTGCAAATAACTAATTCTCTGCTGATTGATGAGCAGAGAGTAGAAGAACTTGAGTTGGAGACAAGAAGTTTAAAGAAAGTGTTTGAGTGTGATGATTGAATCTAATTGTATTAGTAAACTTGTAGTCTATAACTACTTTCAATGATTGAATCCAATTGTATTTGACAATTTCAAGAACATTTACATCAAGAATATTATAGTATAAGTTAATAGATTTCTTGTAATTCCTATTAGTGGAAATTTCTTATTATTTTGGACCTGAATAAGTTTCACAGACGCCTCACAAATATAAACTAGTCTAAAATACGCATTACAAAATTTGTAACATATATACTGCATATGTCTTAAAAAAATGAACAGATTATTAATTTTCTTTGGTATATATTGCAGAGTCTTTTTTTTTTGGTTGTCAAGATTCAATAGAGAGTTCAAATCTTGAACATATGAAAACAACAAAATAAAATGCAAACAAATAAAAAAAATGGGAATTTTTTTAAATAAATTAATTATATAAAATAAAATATATTTCACAAGACATAATATTTGTATGGCATTGTTGCAGAAATAATAAATGAAAATGACATTACTTTATCATAAAAATATGAGTTTTTTTAAACTAAAATATCTATATAGTGCATAGAAATAGAGAAAAATTGTAAAAGCCACAAAGCAATAAATATCTATTTAAGAAGTGTAACACCCTACCACACAGAGTTTTATGCTTAAGTCATAAAACAGAGGTGGCGAGGCATTACGACCTCTAAAAATAAAACTTAGTACGTATATTATTGCAAAAATGTTTATAACTAGGAGTCTTTGAAGAAAAATGGGTAAATCAAAATCGATAAATAAAAAAGTGTAACACTTCGATCGATAACGTAAATGAAGCGGATATAAGTCAAGCTAACATGAGAAGATATACAGAAGAGTGCCAACAATACATATATCAAGACTCGGGACTCGGCTTGCGGAGATAACCGGTCCGAGCATATAAGTATACATACATATATAAAGAATTTCCCAAAAAGACTACCCAAAAGACAATATACAGAACCTGTTTCTCCAAAATAACCTCTAAGAGGAGTCAATACAAAATACATATGAATAGTGGAGAATATAAGTATCTAAAAAATATACATGATCAAAATAAAATCCCAAGATACTAAGGATCTCCGCCAAAAGGAAGTCTCCAGCACGCCTCAGCGAGGAGCCTCGCGCCCTACATTTGAAAACCACAAAATCAGCATGGGTGAGAACCCGAGGTTCTCAGCAAGGTAACAGTGCCCAAATATCTAACATGTAATGTCCTGGGAAAGCCAAAGGCAATCCTAGAACTTCTAGATTATAATCAAACCGCATAAACATGCTAAACCATACGAAATGTAAATAGGCGACTAACTTAAGGATCTTCAGACTAACTAAACATCTCCTTTTCAAATCCTGCAAACCTCCCAACCACCAACAGCAACAGATGCAAACACAAGTATATCAAACAAAGAAATGCACAAGTAGGAAGCAGATTAGACAAGTAGGCAATTAGCAAGTAATAATGCAACCAATTAGGCAATCCAAACAAATCACATATAATGCATATGATGCATGCCTGTATTAGTGGCTGATGAGTCTCATCTGTCGGTTATAAAGCCAGTTGATGCGTGAGCATCTTTCTTGTCTTTTCCTAGTGAATTTGCAATCAATTTCTTAAGTTTAATCTAGAATTAATTGTCTTTTAGCCACTATGGATGCTACTTTGAGTCTTGTGCAATTCTGTTTATTTTAGGTAGCATTCAGCTGGAATTGATGGAGTTTCTGCAGCACAAAAATTTAAATGAGATGACAGCGACGAGCGACGTGCACACGTACCTGACGCGTGCTCGTGATTTGGAGCTTTCCATGGTGACGTGGGCGCGTGGATGACGCGTATGCATGATTTGAAGATTTGTACGGCGACGCGTACGCGTACCTGACTCGTACGCATGATACGCGAAGAAGACCATCGACGCGTACGCATGACTGACGCGTACGCGTGACATGCGCCACGTGCAGAAAACGTAGAAAAATGCTGGGGGTGATTTCTAGGCTGTTTTTGATGCAGTTTTCAGCCCAAGAAACGCAGATTAGAGGCTGCAGAATGGAGGACTCAAGGGAACACTTCCTGTTACTTCCCAAGTTAGGCGTGGGTCCTATGAAGCAAGTGGTCCCCATCCATCACTTGAAGACTTGCTGATTGCCATAATTAATTCTGATTTAAATTTAAATATTAGAGGAAAAGATATTAGTTTAGAAATTAGATTTTAAATTAATTAGGATTGGATATAAAAGATATTAGGATTCTATACCAATTAACATTCTGTACTTCAGAGTTTACCTGAATCTTAGTTTTCTTCTCTAAGCCATGAGTAACTAAACCTCCATTGTTAAGGTTAGGAGCTCTGTCTATTGTATGGATTGACATTATTACTTTTCTATTTTAATTCATGTTTTGATTTATATTTCAAGAATTGTTTTCGTTCTTTATTCTATGAATTTGGGTGGAACGGAAGTATGACCCATATTCTAATTGAGTTCTTGTATAACTTGGAAAAGCTCTTCACTCAAACAATAACTTGAAAACATATTCTCCTAAATTTCTAATTGTTTGTATTTAACGAGATATGTGACATATAATCCCCTTATATATGGATAATTAGGATTCTTGTGGCATATAAACTGGAATTTGATCATCACCCTTTAATTGGAATTAATTGACCAAGGAATTGGCAGTTAATGAATTTTAGAGGAGACTAGGAAGGTCTAAGGAATTAGAGTCTAGTCACATATAGTTTGCCATGAATTAAATCTTGCATGATTAAAATAGTTAGTAAGAAAAGTTAATCCAGAAAATAGATAACTCTGAAGCCTTAACTATTTTCTCCCATATTTTATTCCCAACTTATTCACCTGCTGTCTTCAAACGCTTAATTTACTGTTTAATGATCTTTGAACATCCAACACTCTTTTCTCTTTTTCTAACTAAGTGGTTTAACCAACCATTGTTGCTTAATCCATCAATCCTCGTGGGATCGATCCTCTCTTACCTGAGGAATGCACTTGCCGGTTAGTTTGTGGGTTATAAATCCCGCACCAAGTTTTTGGCGCCGTTGTCGGGAAATGATAGTGATTAACAACTATTAGTTTTGATTGCTTAGATTAGGTGTTTTATTTTTAATTTTATTAAAATCTATTTTTAATATTTTCGAAAAAAAGAAAAAAATATTTTAATAGCACTAATATTTTTAGTAATTTTTGAAATTAAGTTTGGTGTTTCCTAGTTCAGGTTACCTCACTAGGAATTCTCTGCACTCTGACGTAGAGAGTTCCAATTTTTTTCTTGTCTTCTGTTTGTTTATGCGGCGGAACAGAGACAAAAAATATCTCTTAGACTTTGATCCTGAAACTGAAAGGACTTTCAGGCGGCGTTTATAACAAGCTAGACTTTGCAAGGCTGCAGAATCCACTATGGATCCTGACAATATTGATAATGTCAATGTGGCAAATTTGAATAGGAATGAGCAACAAAGGAGAGTACTTGGCTCTTACTCTGCTCCTACTGCAGATCTTTATGGAAAAAGTATTGTGGTGCCTCCTATAGCTGCGAATAACTTTGAGTTCAAGTCACAACTGGTCACCCTAGTGCAACAAAACTGCCAGTATCATGGCCTTCCCCACGAAGACCCAAATCAGTTTATTTCTAGTTTTCTGCAGATTTGTGATACTGTGAAGACAAATAGAGTGAACCCAAAGGTATACAAACTCATGCTCTTCCCGTTTGCTCTGAGGGATAGAGCTAAGCTATGACTAGATTCTCAACCCAAGAAGAGTCTGGATACTTAGAACAAGGTTGTTACTAAGTTTCTCACTAAATTTTTCCCACCAAAGAAGCTAACTAAGCTTAGGGTGGAGGTTCAAACCTTCAGGTAGAAGGATGGTGAAACTCTGTATGAAGCTTGGGAGAGATACAAGCTACTGACTAGGCAATATCCTCCGGACATATTCTCCAAGTGGACCCAACTAGATATCTTTTATGAAGGTTTGGGTGAAATGTCTAAGATGTGCTTAGCTAATTCTGCAGGAGGTTCATTGCACAAGAAGAAGACACCGGAGGAGACTATTGAGCTTATTGAATTGGTTGCTAGCAACCAATATTTATACTCATCTAACAGGAATCCTGTGAACTCTGAGGCTCCTCAGAAGAAGGGTGTCATGGAAGTAGAAGCTCTTAATGCTATTCTTGCTCAGAACAAGCTTATGTCTCAGCAAATAAGTCTACTTACTCAATGGCATGCAAGTCTCAGCTATCAACACCCAAAGTCCACCTCAAGAGGTCTCCTATGACATGGTAGGAAATTTAGTACAAAATGATAATTATGATTATGCTCAATCCTCTTCTGAACAGGTTAATTACATGGGGAGTGGTTCTAAAAATCCCAATAATGACCCCTATTCTCAGACATACAATCAAGGATAGAGAAATCACCAAATTTTTGGTGGAGAGACCAACCTCCGAGACCTCAGAATTCAACAATAATTCGCAGGGCGGCTTCCAACAGAATAATTACAATAACCACCAATTTCAGTCTCAACAGTAATAACCACGTCAACAGGCTAACTCTAAATCCCAAGAAGATTTTAATTGGGAGATGATGAGGAGTTTTATGTAGGAAACCAGAGCCCCCATTAGAAACTTGGAAGTGCAAATAGGCCAGCTGAGCAAGCAAATACCTGAGAAGTTTGCAAGTACATTACCAGGTGATACAGTGGTGAACCCAATAGAAGATTGCAAGGTGATTCAGTTAAGAAGTGGTAAAGTAGCTGGCTCTGAGACCAAGGCCAATGAAGAATTAGTTAAAAAAGAAGCTCCAGAGGAGAAGAAGGAAGAAGTAGATCGCGCCCCTCCTAAGCATGCAGATAACCCATTCCCTAATTCTGTTGACATTTATCCTACCTTGCCAAAGGCTCCTGAATACAAGCCAAAAATGCCATATCCTCAGAGGCTTCAGAAGGCTTCCAAAGAAAAGCAATTTTCCAAATTTTTAGATGTCTTCAAGAAGCTACAAATCAACATTCCTTTTGCAGAGGCTCTTGAGCAAATGCCTCTTTATGCTAAATTTATGAAAGAGTTATTGACCCATAAGAGGAATTGGAAGGAACAAGAAATAGTGGTGTTAACCAAGGAATGTAGTGCAATTATTCAACACAATCTCCCTGAGAAAATGCCAGACCCAGGGAGCTTTGTCATTCCTTACACCATTGGAGATATCACCATTCAGAGAGCTTTATGTGACCTTGGAGCTAGCATCAATCTAAAACCCACTCGTATTTCTCTTCAACTTGCTAATCTTTCTGTTAAATTACCTGTGGGTGTTGTTGAGGATTTACTTGTTAAAGTAGAACCATTTATTTTTCCTGTTGATTTTGTTATATTAGACATGGAAGAGGAGGTAAAATCCTCTATTATACTTGGTAGACCCTTTTTAGCTACAGGTAGAGCTTTGATTAATGTACAAAAGGGTGAATTAACCCTGAGGGTCAATGAAGAACAGGCGGTCCTAAATATTTTTTAGGCTCTCAAACACCCTAATAATTCTGAAGGGTGCATGAAAATAGATGTTATTGAACCACTTTTCAAGAAGTACTGAAAGCTGAGGTGCTTGATGACATTCTGGATCCTGTTTCTGAGTATGAATTAGTTGAAGTTAATGATTCACCGCTCCAGAAGGCTATGGTTTACACGCCTAAAGCAGAGGAGGAAGCCCCCAAGCTTGAGCTCAAACCTTTACCTCCTTCTCTGAAATATATGTTCTTGGGTGAAAATGGTTCATATCCGGTGATTATTAGATCTTCCCTGAAGCTTGAAGAGGAAGAGGTGCTTGTTTCAGTGCTCAAGAGCCATAAAACAACTCTTGGGTGGACCATTAGTGACTTGAAGGGGATTAGTCCAACCAAGTGTATGCACAAGATCTTTCTTGAAGATGATGTTAAACCAGTTGTGCAACCACAAAGGAGACTCAATCCAACCATGAAAGAGGTGGTTCAAAAAGAGGTAATGAAATTAGGGGAAGCAGGTATTATTTACCCTATTTCTGACAGTCCTTGGGTAAGTCATGTGCAGGTAGTTCCCAAGAAAGGAGGGATGATAGTGATCCAGAACGAAAAGAATGAGCTTATTCCTACAAGAACAATCACAGGATGGAGAATGTATATAGACTATAGGAGGCTCAACACTGCTACAAGGAAGGATCATCTCCCCCTGCCTTTCATTGATCAAATGCTTGAGAGGTTAGCTGGTCATGCTTTTTATTATTTTCTAGATGGATATTCTAGATATAATCAAATTGCAGTGGACCCTCAAGATCAAGAGAAGACAGCATTCATATGTCCCTTTGGAGTATTTGCCTACAGGAGAATGCCATTTGGACTTTGTAATGCTCCAGCAACTTTTTAGAGGTGTATGCTTTCAATTTTTTTTGACATGGTTGAAAAGTTCATTGAGGTATTTATGGATGAATTTTCTGTTTTTGATCATTCTTTTGAATCCTGCCTTAAGCATTTATCTCTTGTCTTGAAACGGTGTCAAGAATCAAACCTTGTTTTGAATTGGGAAAAATTCCATTTTATGGTCACAGAAGGTATTGTTCTTGGACACCAGATTTCAAGTAAGGGGATTGAGGGTGACAGAGCAAAGGTGGAGGTAATTGAAAAATTACCACCACCAGCAAATGTTAAGGTAGTCAGGAGTTTCTTGGGTCATGCAGGATTTTATAGGAGATTTATAAAGGACTTTTCTAAAATTGCTAAACCATTGAGCAACCTGTTGGTTGTTGATGTTCCTTTTGTCTTTAATTCTGATTGTCTGCATGATTTTGAAACTCTGAAAGCAAACCTTACCTCTACTCCCATTATAGCTCCCCCTAACTGGGATTTACCATTTGAATTGATGTGTGATGCTAGTGATTTTGCTATAGGAGCTGTTTTAGGACAGAGGCATGGTAAGCTTGTACATGTCATTTACTATGCCAGTCATGTGTTAAATGATGAACAAAAGAATTACACAACTACAAAAAAGAAATTATTAGCTATTATGTATGATGTTGATAAGTTTAGGTCCTATTTACTAGGTTCTAAGGTTATTATTTATACTAGTCATGCTACTTTAAAGTACCTTTTAACCAAACAGGATTCTAAACCAAGATTAATCAGATGGGTGTTGCTCCTTCAGGAGTTTGATATTGAGATAAAAGACAGGAAAGGGTCAGAAAATCAAGTAGCTGACCATCTCTCTAGAATTGAGCCTGAAGCGGGAGTACAACCACCCACAGCTGTGACTGAGACATATCCGGACAAGCACTTGTTTCTCATTCAGCAGGCTCCATGGTTTGCAGACATTGCAAATTATAAAGCCATGAATTTAATTCCAAAGGAGTACAGCAGGCAACAAGAAAAGAAGCTATTGACGGATGCAAAGTACTACATTTGGGAGGAACCATATATTTTTAAGAGGTGTTTAGATGGTATCATCTAGAGATGTGTCCCAGATAAAGAAACACAGCAGATTCTCTGGCACTGTCATGATTCAGAATATGGAGGCCACTTTGGTGGTGAAAGGACAGCTACAAAGGTCCTTCAAAGCGGATTCTACTGGCCAACTCTCTTCAGGGACGCAAGAGCATTTGTGAAGCACTGTGACAGATTTGAAAAAGCCACGAATCTCCCTGCCAACCATGAAATGCCACAGCAGGGAATTCTTGTGGTTGAGTTATTTGATGTGTGGGGTATTGACTTCATGGGACCCTTTCCACTCTCACATTCAAACAACTATATTCTAGTGACAGTTGATTATGTGTCTAAGTGGATGGAAGTTGTGGCTCTATCCACCAATGATGCTGATGACTGCGTATTATGTACCCTTTTTCTTATCTAAAAGGACCATAAAAAGAACACAATTCCATTAAATCAATGCAATTTCATGGAACAAATGATATATATTGTAGTACATTGCTTTGAAATGGTTTCTGTTAAATTTTAGGTGGAAAAAGAAGCAAAAAGAGCAAAAAATAAGCAAATAAAGCTGGGCGTGCCACTTGGTGCTCTGGGCGTGGCATGCCAGGCAAACATTCCAGCAAGAGAGATTGAAGAGTTCAATATGGGCGTGCCACTTGATGTCGAAGGCGTGTCACGCCAACCTTAATTGTGACTTGGGCGTGCCACTTGGGTTCTAGGCGTGGCACGCCAAGCTTGAAAGAATGCAGCTCCAACATGGGCGTGCCACTTGGTGCTCTGGGCGTGGCACGCCAAGTTTGTGAAGCCAAGTCTCAAAGAGGGCATGCCACTTCGTGCTATGGGCGTGGCACGCCAAAGTTGTGAAGCCAAGTCTCAAAAGAGGGCGTGTCACTTGGTATTTTGGGTGTGGGATGCTAGGCTTAAGTTCCAGAGGAGTAATTTTGAGCCCCACTATGGGCGTGGCACGCCAAGAAGTGGGCGTGGCACGCCAGGGCATATACCAGCCTGACTTCCTCTCATTCAAATGAAGATACCTTGAACTAAAAAACTTTAAATGAAGTTATTCTAGTGCCATTAGTAGACATCCAGAGCTTTCCAACCATATATAACGCTTTATAATGGACACTGGAATTGAGGAAGATATTGACCCCAAAAATACAAGAAGAAAAGCACGTCACTGCAGAGTTACCAGCCTGACCTCTTCATCTTCAATGGAGCATAACTTGAGTTGTAAAAGTCTAAATGAAGTGTTCTTGGTGGTATTGGAAAGCTGACATGAAGAGCTTTCCAATGATATATAACACTCTATGGTGGACATTAAAACTGGAGGTGAAAAAGGAAAATATGTCAGCAGGGCAAAACTTGGGAGTGCCACTTGATATCGAAGGCGTGGCACGCCAGCATTATTTTCATAATGGGTGTGCCACTTGGAGTCTTGGGCGTGGCACGCCAGTTCAAATGGCCAGAGAGGAGATTTTGGAGCATCATTGAAGGCGTGGCATGCAGGTTTTGGGCGTGGCACGCCAGTTTCACAACATATGGGGCGTGGCACGCCAGAAGTGGGTGTGGCACGCCGGGCTACCTGACAGACTGACCTAGTCATCTTCAAATGGGCATAACTTGAGTTACAAAAGTCCAAATGAGTTGATTTTAATAACCTTGTAAACCTGATATCCAGGGCTTTCCAACCATATATAATACTTTATAGTGGACATTCATTTTGAGGCCCAAGAAACTCCATACTTTCAACGTTACAAAGTGGGTCATACTCCAAAGGGTAAAATCAAGTGGGAGTGGCACTTGGAACCACACGCCAACTTCTTCCTGCAGCTCCCAACCTTCAACCAAGCCCACTCCAACTCTCATTCAAGCCACAATTGTCAACCAATCAAGGCCACAAGAAGCATATAGAATAGTTTATTTTTATTTCATTATAATTTGCTTTTAATTTCATTTAAGTTTGTAATTTAGGAGAGCCTATATAAAGGCCTTAGTTTCATAGAATTAGGGAGCAATCTATTAGGCTGGACACATTTGGAGGAGTAAGTCTTTGGACTCTCCTTCCTACCATTCTCTTCTCCTCCTCCATTTTCTTACTTGTAAATATTTTAGTTATGAGTTACTAACTCTTTCCATTGGGAAAGAGAGCTCTATTGTTTTTCAATGGATTCATTGTTTTTATTCTTCTTCTTCTCCTCATCTCTCTTTGATTTACTAGAAGGGATTTCATTATTCATTCTAGCATTCAATTATCTTGGAAAAGAGATTGAATGTATTTGGGTTTTATGGGAACCTTTGAAGAGGAATCATAAAACCATGCTTGAAATCCTTTCTCACACTTGAGTAGAATCTGGGTTTTGGTGTTTGGATATGGTAACATATAATCCTCCCTCTACTTGGACCTATGAGGATGTGTGGTATAATCAGAGAACAAGCTTCATCTCTTCTCATGAGCAATTAGACCAAGGAATTGGCTATTGATCAAGATTTGAGAGATTGAGTCACCAAGGAATTGGGGCTCAATCAATCATGATTGCCAAGAGGTCAATGAGTTGCATGATTGAAGATGAGATAAAATCAATTAATCCTGAGAATGCAATATCTCTTGATCCTAATGTTTATTTTATCTTTCCTTATTTTATTTACTTTGTGGTTATTTACATTTTCTGCACTTTACATTTCCATCACTTTACTTTCTTGTACTTTACTTTCCTTGCCATTTACTTTCTTGCACTTTATTGCTTTTCTTTACTTTCATGTCATTTACTTTTCTTGTTGCTTATCACTCAAAATTGAATCATCTAACTAGGATAATTAATCAACTATTGCTTGCTTAATCCAATTAATCTCTGTGGATACGATCCCTCTCTATTGTGGGTTATTACTTGACGATAATTTGGTGCACTTGCCAAAGAATGGATTCATTATATGTGGGTAGTGAATTCCGGCCGATCAAGTTTTATGGTACCGTTGCCGGGGATTAATTGTGATTAACAAACTACCGGTTGGTTGATTACCTAGATTAGACACTTTTCTTTTTGTTCTTGTTCATTTAAGTTTTTTTTTATTTTCAATTTTCTCTTGCTAGTAAGGTGTTTGTTTTATTGCCTCACTAAGAATCCCTCATCTGTGACAATGGGATTTCAATTTCTTTTGGTGATTATTGTTTGAGACAAAGCATTTTGCAAGTAAGAATGGAGTCTACCTCACATTTTGATCAATCATATCATATGGGATATTTCCCACCACCACAAAATAATTCAAGTCATTTTCCTAATGATGGCTGGGAATATCACCAAGAAATGATAAATTATGAGCAATCCACCCGATTGGGATATACTCCAGGGCCACAAAATGATCAATCAAATTTTATGGAAAACTTTCCACCACCAAAGAATGACTCACGTTATTATGCTCATGGTGGGTGGGAGTTTCAAGAACATGAAATGTGGTACTTCCCAGAGCCACAAATTGATCCATATTTTGATCACTACTCAACTTGTGGCTGGGGAAGGGAATTTAATGCTGCATACCCCATTCATCAAGAACCATCATCTAGTAATTGTCCAACCTATGCACCTCCACAAACTCATCAAAAACCTTTTCTAGCATTTGTATTAGAACAACTTTCCCAGAACCAAGCCTCAATTGTCCATCTCATTGAGTCCTTAAGGGATAAGTTCTTAAGCGAAAAGAACAGAGAAAGGATTAGAGATATGGAAATCTCAAGGAGAAATCAAGAAGAGCAAATGAGACAATTGGCACAACATTTTATTGATGAACCAACCAATGGCTTCCCAAGGCCAAGGGAAGAATATTATGCCATTAGCTCAAGGAGTGGAGAAGTGCTTAATGAGGGTGAAAATGAGAAATTGGTAGAGCAAGAAGAAGATATCTTTGTACCAAGAGAGCCACCATTCCAAGAAGTTCTTGATGAAGAGGATACTCCAACCATCTCACAACACCCAAGTTCTAAAAACAAAGAAGTGAAGGCAATCAACAAAAGCACCAAAAAGAGAGGATGGTGACCAAGAAAAGAAGGATAATATCCATGAAGAAGAGGTCAACCAAAAGCCATCCCACCTCTACCCCAACAAGCAAGTTCACTCAAGCTAACAACAAAAGAAAGCTTGTTGGGAAGAGGCCAAAACAGGGGACATCAACTTACTCTTCTTTCCTCTTGAGGTCATTCCTCTTAACAAACTGGAAGAACAGGAAGAAAGTTGAGAGCAACATGTCAAGCTAATGACATTAAAAGAGCGCTTGTTGGGAGGCAACCCAACCTTAGGTAACATTTTTGTTCTTTGCTTTGTTTTTTTTAAATAATTTGGCATATGATTGCATTCTAAGTTTGGTGTTGCTATGCAATAATTTGATTTCTAAAGCTTCACTGGGTACTTGCATCATTCTAAAATGAAGGTGTCACACTAAGTTTGGTGTTGCCACTTACCTTTCATGCAAAGTACCATGCACACACCACTTATTGATACAATCATATTGCCTCTGTTTCTCTCTTGTGCCTTTATTGTATCCTTAATTTTGCTTTCTCAAGCACATGCGTTACTCACATTTCATTGTGTAAGACATTCATGACCCATCATAAACCCCATCACCACTATTTTATTTGTTGCTTAAGGACAAGCAATCATTCTAAGTTTGGTGTGGGAATGAATAGAATAGGAGGAAAAGGACAACAACAACAACAATGAAGATGAACTACAAGGTGGTAAAGTTCCTTTTCCTCTTATTTGTTTCCAGTATTTTTAAATTGCATGGTTGTCTTCCATTTCTTTTATATGCATGTGTGATTGCTCCTTGTAAATAAGCATAGCTTGATTTTTGAAGTGTAGCATGTTGCTATGACATTATGACTATCATCTTGAATTTTTGTGAGTTCAAAGTAATTAAGAATCATGATCTTAAACAAACAAGGTAATTAAAGAAGAAGTTAGCATGAGCTTATAAGTATTGGGAAGCTAGCATGACATTTGTTGCTCAATTGCATTTGAATTTGTTTGATGGAAGTTTTCATCTATGACATTTTATGAAATTTTTGAAATCATGAAAATCTTGAAGAAGCAAATGCAAATAAGGCAAGAAAAAGAAAAGGGATAGAATGAGAAAGCTGAAGGCTTTTAGTACCAATGACAACTCATTTGTTAAGTACTTGTGGTGTTTATGTATCAAGAAAAAAGCTTGAAAACAAAACACTTAGAGTCAAGGCTAGACTCAAGTGCAAAAGCACTCCTTCAAGCTCAAGGCTCTGAGCATCAATGATTAGAGAGTAAAGAAAAGAAACAAATGAGCTAAATGAGTCCTCTAATTAAATGCTTGTGGTGCTTATGTATCAAGTGGTAATACTTGAAAACAAAGCATTTAGAGTCGTAGCTTTCAACACATGGTGCAAAGCATCCAAAAAGTAAGCTAAGAAAAGAATGAAAAGCTTGTTTCAAGGAAGGAACATAACGAAAAGGATTTCATAAAATGAGCTCGATAGGAGCATCAATCATTTGAATTTCTTTTGTGAATGTAGCATGCATAAGAAACTAGCCAACCATTAACATAAATATTGCTATTCTTCTCACCTTGGTTTGTCAAACTTTATTGCATGATTCTTGTTTGCTTGAGGACAAGCAAAGTTTAAGTTTGGTGTTGTGATGACTGCGCATCATGTACCCTTTTCCTTATCTAAAAGAACCATAAAAAGAACACAATCCCATTAAATCAATGCAATTTCATGGAACAAATGATATATATTGTAGTACATTGCTTTGGAATAGTTTGTGTTAAATTTTAGGTGGAAAAAGAAGCAAAAAGAGCACAAAATAAGCAAATAAAACTAGGCGTGCCACTTGGTGCTCTGGGCGTGGCACGCCAGGCAAACATTGCAGCAAGAGAGATTGAAGAGTTCAACATGGGCGTGCCACTTGATGTCGAAGGCGTGGAACACCAACCTTAATTGTGACTTGGACGTGCCACTTGGGTTCTAGGCGTGGCACGCCAAGCTTGAAAGAATGCAGTTCCAACATGGGCATGCCACTTGGTGTTCTGGGCGTGGCACGCCAAGTCTCAAAGAGGGCGTGCCACTTGGTGCTATGGACGTGGCATGCCAAAGTTGTGAAGCCAAGTCTCAAAGGAGGGCATGCCACTTGGTGTTTTGGGTGTGGCACGCCAGGCTTAAGTTCCAGAGGAGTAATTTTGAGCCCCAATATGGGCGTGGCAGGCCAAGAAGTGGGCGTGGCACGCCAGGGCATATGCCAGCCTTACCTCCTCTCATTCAAATGAAGATAACGTAAGCTACAAAACTTCAAATGAAGTGATTCCAGTGCCATTAGAGAGTATACATCCAGAGCTTTCCAACCATATATAACACTTTATAATGGACACTGGAATTCAGGAAGATATTGACCCCGAAAGTACAAAAAGAAAAACACGTCACTGCAGAGTTACCAGCCTGACCTCTTCATCTTCAATGGAGCATAACTTGAGTTGTAGAGGTCCAAATGAGGTGATCTTAGTGGCGTTGAAAAGCTGACATGAAGGGCTTTTCAACACTATGTAACACTTGGACGTTAAAAATGGAGGTGGAAAAGGCAAATATGTCAGCGGTGCAAAACCTAGGCGTGCCACTTGATATCGAAGGCGTGGCACGCCAGCTTTATTTTCATAATGGGCGTGCCACTTGGAGTCTTGGGCATGGCACACCAGTTCAAATGGCCAAAGAGGAGATTTTGGTGCATCATTAAAGGAATGGCACCCCAGTTTTGGGCGTGGCACGCCATTTTCACAACATATGGGGCGTGGCACGCCAGAAGTGGGCGTGGCACGCCGGGCTACTTGACAGCTGACCTAGTCATCTTTAAATGCGCATAGCTTGAGCTACAAAAATCCAAATGAGTTGATTCTAAAAGCATTGGAAAGCGGACATCCAGGGCTTTCCAACCATATATAATACTTCATAGTGGACATTCATTTTGAGGCCCAAGAAACTCCATACTTTCAACATTACAAAGTGGGTCATACTCCAAAGGGTAAAATCAAGTGGGAGTGGCACTTGGAACCACACGCCAACTTCTTCCTGCAGCCCCCAACCTTCAACCAAGCCCAGTCCAACTCTCATTCAAGCCACAATTGTCAACCAATCAAGGCCACAAGAAGCATCTAGAATAGTTTATTTTCATTTCATTGTAATTTGCTTTTAATTTCATTTAAGTTTGTAATTTAGGAGAGCCTATATAAAGGCCTTAGTTTCATAGAATTAGGGAGCAATCTATTAGGCTGGACACATTTGGAGGAGTGAGTCTTCGGACTCTCCTTCCCACCATTCTCTTCTCCTTCTCCATTTTCTTACTTGTAAATATTTTAGTTATGAATTACTAACTCTTTCCATTGGGAAAGAGAGCTCTATTGTTTTTCAATGGATTGATTGTTTTTATTCTTCTTCTTCTCCTTATCTCTCTTTAATTTACTAGAAGAGATTTCGTTCTTCATTCTAGCATTCAATTATCTTGGAAAAGAGATTGAATGTATTTGGGTTTTATGGGAACCTTGGAAGAGGAATCATAAAACCATCCTTGAAATCCTTTCTCACACTTGAGTAGAATCTGGGTTTTGGTGTTTGGATATGGTGACATATAATCCTCCCTCTACTTGGACCTATGAGGATGTGTGGTATAATCAGAGAACAAGCTTCATCTTTTCTCATGAGCAATTAGACCAAGAATTTGGCTATTGATCAAGATTTGAGAGATTGAGTCACCAAGGAATTGGGGCTCAATCAATCATGATTGCCAAGGGGTCAATGAGTTGCATGGTTGAAGATGAGATGAAATCAATTAATCCTCAGAATGCAATATCTCTTGATCCTAATGTTTATTTTATCTTTCCTTCTTTTATTTACTTTGTGGTTATTTACATTTTCTGCACTTTACATTTCCAGCACTTTACTTTCTTGTACTTTACTTTCCTTGCCATTTACTTTCTTGCACTTTATTGCTTTCCTTTACTTTCATGTCATTTACTTTTCTTGTTGCTTATCACTCAAAATTGAATCATCTAACTAGGATAATTAATCAACTATTGCTTGCTTAATCCAATTAATCTCTGTGGATACGATCCCACTCCATTGTGGGTTATTACTTGACGACAATTTGGTGCGCTTGCCAAAGAACTTATTCATTATATGTGGGTTGTGAATTCCGGCCGATCAGATGCTAAGGTGGTCATGAGCTTTCTTCAGAGATATATCTTTAGCCGGTTTGGTGTCCCGAGGACACTCATTAGTGATGGAGGAAGCCATTTCTGCAACAGACAGCTGGACTCTCTTCTACATAGATATGGAGTCCGTCAGATGGTGGAAACCCTCTATCACCCTCAGACAAGAGGACAGGTTGAAGTTTCCAACAGGAAACTTAAGAGGATTCTAGAGAAGACCGTTAGTATTTTAAGAAAGGACTGGTCTAGGAAGCTTGATGATGCTCTCTGGGCATACCGGACAGCGTACAAGACTCCTATTGGCATGTCCCCTTATCAATGTGCCTATGGCAAAGCCTGTCACTTGCCAGTTGAGCTGGAGCATAAAGCTTACTGGGCAATCAGATATCTGAACCTTGACTCAGAAGCTGCAGGAATTAAGTGAATGCTCCAGTTAAATGAGCTTGATGAATTCAGATACTCAGCCTATGAGAATGCCAAGCTCTATAAGGAGAGAACCAAGTTATTACATGACAAGAAGATTGCCATCAGAGTCTTTGAGCCAGGACAGCAAGTGCTTCTATATAATTTAAGGCTCAAATTCTTTCCAAGGAAGTTGAAATCCTGGTGGTCAGGACCGTTTGTGGTTACCAGAGCTTCAACATATGGTCATGTGGAAATACGAGAAGAGAATTCTGACAGGAAATTTATAGTGAATGGTCAGAGGTTGAAACACTATCTTGGAGGCGAGATTGATTGCCAAAGGTCCGCTCATCTGCTGAACTAGCAGAACTGACCGTCAAGTTAGTGACGTTAAAGAAGTGCTTGTCGGGAGGCAACCCGATAATTTTGTATCCTTAGTTATTTTCGTAGTGGTAGTTTTCTTATTTATCTGATTCTTATTGAGTTTTATCTGATCATGCAGCTATTTTAGAAGTAGGAACTGAATATTTCAAAAAAAAAGAGAAAAGAGACAAAGAAGGCCGAAAGCTGCGCTGGAGTAGCGCAGGAACTGTGCTTTGTGCACAAACAAGATCATGCGTACGCGTACCTCACACGTGAGCGTCGTTTGCGCCTTTAGCCATCCACATGTGCGCGTCCCAGATGCATACGCGTGACCTTGAAAATTGGCGTAAATGGGTGTTTGGGCAGAAAATTGCGAGGGAGGGGAGCAGGAAGTGTGCTTTGCGCACAAATAAGCTCACGTGTACGCGTCCATGACGCGTGCGCGTCAATTGAGATTTTGGCACTCCACACATATGCGTCAAGCACGCACACGCATGGATGAGAAAAATCGGCGTAAAAGATGCTTGGCCAGAAAGTTATGCTGGTGTGGGGCTGGAACTATGCTGGGCGCACAAGCCCCGCCACGCGGACGCGTCCCTGACACGTTCACGTCGTTTTCCCATCTTGGCCGTCCACGCATCCGCTCCTCGACGCGTACGCGTCACATGCAACGCCCAATTAAACCACCTTAGCACCTGATTTCAAATCATCCCCATCCCAAATCCTAATTCTCTCTTGCTCTTTTATCTTTTTATTCTTCTTTCATCATATTAAATGCTTTTATATCCCTCTCTGTTTGCAGTTCTTCTTTACTTGAGAACAAGCAAACCTTTAAGTTTGGTGTTGACGCTTCGCTTATGGCTTTTCTGTCTAGCACCAAAAGGATATGAGTGTTCTTCATGAAGAAATGAGATGACCACCAGCATAACTGAGGTGGTTGAGTTCCTTTCATTTTATTTCTCTTCCGTTCTTATGTTGTTGTCTTTTGTTTTCTGTTGCTTTGATTGCTTGCATGATCGTTAGTACTTTCAGTCAAAAAAAATAAAAAATAAAAAATATTTTTGTTTTACGCACCACTCATTGAACTTGAATCTAAAAAGAAAAGAAAAAAAGTGATGTATTGCTTGAGAAATTGAGTCTAATTTTAAGAGTAGTCTTATTTACTTAAATGTGGTGGTGTTATTTGTGATTTTGAATGCATGACATGAACAGTGCATATTTTAAATTGAATCAAAGGATGTTGATGTATAAGGAACATGAATTTAGAGAATTATTATGACTTCTCTGAAATGAATAAAAATTCAATCCTTGAAGCAAAAGAAACAGCAAAAGAAAAAGAAACTATAAAAGCAAGGTCCAAGACTCTGAGCATTAATGACTAGGGAGGTTGATGAGCGGATAATTTATACGCTTTTTGGCATTGTTTTCATATAGTTACTTTTAGGGATGTTTTCATTAGTTTTTATGTTAAATTCACATTTCTGGACTTTACTATGAGTTTGTGTGTTTTTCTGTGATTTCAGGTAAATTCTGACTGAAATTGAGGGATTTGAGCAAAACTCTGAAGAAGGCTGACAAAAGGACTGCTGATGCTGTTGGAATCTGACCTCCCTGCACTCGAAATGGATTTTCTGGAGCTACAGAACTCCAATTGGCGCGCTCTCAACGGCGTTGGAAAGTAGACATCCAGGGCTTTCCAGCAATATATAATAGTCCATACTTTATTCGAAGATTGACGACGTAACTTGGCGTTGAACGCCAAGTTCATGCTGCTGTCTGGAGTTAAACGCCAGAAAAACGTCATAATCCGGAGTTGAACGCCCAAAACACGTCATAACCTGGAGTTTGACGCCAAGAAATGCCTTAGCTCGTGGAATGATCAAGCTCAGCCCAAACATACACCAAGTGGGCCCCGGAAGTGGATTTATACATCAATTACTTACTCATGTAAACCCTAGTAGCTAGTCTAGTATATATAGGACATTTATCTATTGTATTAGACATCCTGGATTGTATTTTGAATCCTGTGATCACGTTAGAGAGGGCTGGCCATTCGGCCATGCCTGAACTCTTTGCTTATGTATTTTCAACGGTGGAGTTTCTGCACACCATAGATTAAGGGTGCGGAGCTCTGCTGTACCTCAAGTATTAATGAAGTTCTATTTTCTTTTATTCAAATCTCTCTTATTCTTATTCCAAGATATTCATTCGTACCCAAGAACATGATGAATGTGATGAGTCAAATTACCCTCATTATTATTCTCACTTATGAATGTATGTGATTGACAACCACTTCCGTTCTACATGCAACAGAGCTTGAATGCATATCTCTTAGATTCCCCAACAGAATCTTCGTGGTATAAGCTAGATAGATGGCGGCATTTATGAGGATCCGGAAAGTCTCACCTTGTCTGTGGTATTCCGAGTAGGATCCTGGGAATCCGGAAAGTCTCACCTTGTCTGTGGTATTCCGAGTAGGATTCCGGTAATGAATGACTGTGACGTGCTTCAAACTTTAACCTGCTGGGCGTTAGTGACAGACGCAAAAGAGGGATTCTATTCCAGTAGGAGCGGGAACCAACCGGTGATTAGCCGTACTGTGACAGAGTGCGTGAGCATTAGTTTTCACTGCGAGGATGGGATGTAGCCATCAGCCATGGGTGATGCCTCCAGACTGGTTAGCTGTGCGAGTGACAGCCGCACAGGATATTTCCCCGAGAGGAAGAAAGTAGCCACAGTTGATGGTGAACCCCTATACAAAGCTTGCCATGGAAAGGAGTAAGAAGGATTGAATAGGAGCAGTAGGAGAGCAGGCGTCCTTGGGCTCTACAGCATCTCCATCCGCTTATCTGAAATTCCTACCAATGAATCTGCATAAGTGTTCTATCCCTCTTTATTATATTCTATTTTATTATTTCTTCTTTAAAATTCGAAAACCCATAAACTATTTTAAATCTGCCTAACTGAGATTTGCAAGGTGACCATAGCTTGCTTCATACCAACAATCTCTGTGGATTCGACCCTTACTCACGTAAGGTTTATTACTTGGACGACCCAGTACACTTGCTGGTTAGTTGAACGGAGTTGTGAGAATAAACAGTGCCCTAAGAGTAAATATATGCTAAAGCTCAAAAAGATAGTAATCACAATTTCGTCCACCAGAGGTCAAACATGATTAAAAGCTCAAAGAGTTGTTTTCATAGTCATATGCTTGTGGTGTGATTGTGTCAAGTAATCCTTGAGATAGAACACTTAGTGTCGAGACCAAGTGCGTTTAACAGAGTATGCCAAAGGCTTTGAGCAACACTATCTGGGAGTAAATGAAAGAAAAATCAGAACTTAAAGAGAGTTCCCCAGTCAAGTGCTTGTGGTGTTTCTGTATCAAGTAACCCTTGAGACAAAACATTTAAAGTCACGGCTAGGCTCAAGGTACAAAGCACCAAAGAAAAATAAATTAAAAGAAAATTATGCTATGTTCAAGGATTAAACTGTAGTTTAAAGATAAGAGAATTCATAATATGATCCGGTTTCTAATTCCGAATGATACTAACATTCCTCTGACTCAAAGGAGAATGAGTTGCCAAAACTATTCAAGATTACAATGAATAAACCCCATTTTAAGAATAGACTTGAGCGTAATCGAACTCTCATTCTCATGCAAATTCACATACTTAGCCTATATTAGTTTGGTTGCTTGAGAACAAGCAACAATTCAAGTTTGGTGTTGTGATGTGTGAGCATCTTTCTTGTCTTTTCCTAGTGAATTTGCAATCAATTTGTTAAGTTTAATCTAGAATTAATTGTCTTTTAGCCACTATGGATGCTACTTTGAGTCTTGTGAAATTCTGTTTATTTTAGGTAGCATTCGGTTGGAATTGATGGAGTTTCTGTAGCACAAAAATTTAAATGAGATGATGGTGAGGAGCGATGCGCACGCGTACCTGACGCGTGTGCGTGATTTGGAGCTTTCCATGGTGACGCGGGCACGTGGATGATGCGTACGCGTGATGCGTAGAAGACCATCGACGCGTATGCGTGACTGACGCGTACGCGTGACATGCGCCACGTGTAGAAAACGCAGAAAAACGCTAGGGGCGATTTCTGGGCTATTTTTGACCCAGTTTTCAGCCCATGAAAGACAGATTAGAGGATACAGAACGGAGGACACAAGGGAACACTTCCTGTTACTTCCCAAGTTAGGCGTGGGTCCTACGAAGCAAGTGGTCCCCATCCATCACTTGAAGACTTGCTGATTGCCATAATTAATTCTGATTTAAATTTAAATATTAAAGGAAAAGATATTAGTTTAGATTTTAGATGTTAAATTAATTAGGATTAGATATAAAAAGATATTAGGATTCTATACCAATTAACATTCCGTACTTCAGAGTTTACCTGAATCTTAGTTTTCTTCTCTGAGTCATGAGCAACTAAACCTCCATTGTTAAAGTTAGGAGCTCTGTCTATTGTATGGATTGACATTATTACTTTTCTATTTTAATTCATATTTTGATTTATATTTCAAGAATTTTTTTCGTTCTTTATTCTATAAATTTGGGTGGAACGGAAGTATGACCCATGTTCTAATTGAGTTCTTGTATAACTTGGAAAAGCTCTTTACTCGAACAACAGCTTGAAAACATATTCTCCTGAATTTCTAATTGTTTGTATTTAACGGGATACGTGACATATAATCCCCTTATATTTGGATAATTAGGATTCTTGTAGCATATAAACTGGAATTTGATCATCACCCTTTAATTGGAATTAATTGACCAAGGAATTGGCAGTTAATGAATTTTAGATGAGACTAGGAAGGTCTAAGGAATTAGGGTCTAGTCACATATAGTTTTTCATGAATTAAATCTTGCATGATTAAAATAGTTAGTAAAAAAAGTTAATCCAAAAAATAGATAACTCTGAAGCCTTAACTATTTTCTCCCATATTTTATTCCCAACTTATTCACCTGCTGTCTTCAAAATCTTAATTTACTGTTTATTGCTCTTTGAACATTCAACACTCTTTTCTGTTTGCCTAACTAAGTGGTTTAACCAACCATTGTTGCTTGATCCATCAATTCTCGTAGGATCGATCCTCACTTACCTGAGATATTACTTGGTACCACCCGGTGCACTTGCCGATTAGTTTATGGGTTATAAATCCCGCACCACCAGCCCGACAAGTCCTGGTAGCTAACCATTGGACTGTCCCTCTGTCCTGCATCCCCAACTCGAGTTATCCCATAACATAAACATAATATATATCCAACACCCTCACTGGTATATATTTACGGGGGCGAGCTCATCTAGAACTTTCACAGTGTCCGTCCACACTTACGACATAGGGTCAGCAGAGTATCAAGTCTCCACCTGGAGCACGTGGTGGCTAGCCACTACTTTCACTTAGGGAAACTCGTATCTCAGATAGGTAGAGTGCAATAATCACAGTAATTCAACAATTCAGCATATATGCATTTAAATCACAGCCATATATTAACATTCATCTCAACCATTCGGCTCATATTTCACAATTCATAATCAGCCATAAACATCATCACACACGGCCATTTGGCTCATCTCACACTAAGCCATTCGGCTCACGACATATACAGCACTCCACCATCCTCCTCAACAACTTATATAATCATCATCCATCATACTCATCATAACTCAACATAACATCCCCTTTCTTCCTCCATAATTTATCCTCTTCCCTAGCTTTCTCTCAATCACTAGGAATTCTATATCAATTTAAGATTTAAGGGATAAAATTGGGGGTTTATAAGCGTGAAATAACATTTCAGAAGATTACATGCTTGTTGGCAAAGTGAAGAACTTGAAAACAAAAGCTTTAGAAGAGAACTGAGTCGCGTGCGTAAGCACAAGGGTGTACGTTCGCACGCTTAGAAGTATTTTTAAAAGTGTGCGTACGCACAGGTCTGTGCGTGCACACAGAAAGCAACATCTCCAGGGTTGAGTGCGCGCACAAGGTGTGCTAGCGCCACCACTAGCATGCCATTCCCAAGGTGTGCGTACGGACGGGCATGTGCATGCGCACAGCTCGCAGGACTTTCTTGGCCATGTGCGCATACATATCGTGCTAGCGCTCACAGCAGCAGCCCCGTTCCCACGTGTGTGTACGCACGGGGCTGTACATGCGCATAGGCTCCAAAATTCTACAGGTTGTGCGTGCGCACATAACCCAGAAATCACAAATTCTGCAGAAGTTGCAGAATTCATATTTTTGGCCCAAACTTCCAACGATCATATCTCCTTTCACAAAATTCAGATTTCAACCAAATTTAAACAATTTTAAAGCTTCTGAAATCATCTTTTCTTTTGATGTATAAATCATCAAATTTCGAAAACAATGGCTCGAGATATGATCCATTGAAGTTCATCAAAATTCTATTTTTACCAAAACTTATAAACTCCCAATTTTAAAACATACACTTACCAAAGTCATTCAAAACCAACCAAAACTCAACTATTCCATCATTACTCATTTCCAAACCTCTTTCAATCATCAACCTACCAATTCCACCATATTTAACCAAGATCTCAATTTAACAAATCTCATATCACAATCAATATGTCAAGTCTCAACCTCCAAACAAACATCCAATTCGTCAATCACCACATATATGTATACATACACACATCAATATCACACTTCCAATTATGCTCATCAATAAAAGCCTCAACTCTATCATCAATCAAACATATTGAACCACATCACATACAACATTACATGCTTTACCAACCAATACAACCTCTCACAATTATTTCTACCATCATTCATACATATTTAACTCAATCTAAATTATTCAATAATTACATCAACATTCCAAAACCCTATCCTAGGGTCACTAGCCTACGTTTTCACAACCACATTACATTTTAGATACAGGAAACTGAAACCATACCTTGGCCGATTCCCGCTCAACCCAGAACACTCTTTAATTCAACTCCTAAGGTCTCTAAACCCTCACTAACAGATTTCCAAGCACAAAAGCTTATTTCCAAACTTTCCAAAATCACCAATCAAGCTCCAAAACACATATATACAATGCCTAAGCCACAATATCACACCAAAACATAACAACTCAATACCCAATACCTTAAATTCAACATTTTCACTAAGGTCGAGGATCTATTATCTTACCCAAGGATCAAGGGAGCTAGAACAAGCCTTCCCTTCAAGTTAATTTGAACCTATAACACAAAGGAGCTCAAAATCTCAACATCTTTGCCCAAGAAACTCGAAAATAAAGGCTGAGAATTTGAATAGCAAACTATGGTTTATCTTAAGAATGCTTGTGTGAGTTTTGTAGAACTCGATGCCACCATCGCGTGGCCACAAACGGTGCATCAATCGGAGTTTCGGATCAAAAGATATGATCAATAGAAGATTGATGTGAATAGAAGCAAGGGTTTTCTTGTTTCCCTCTCCCTAACCAGCGTCTGTGTGTGTTTTGAAGAGAAAGAGAGCTGAGCTCTCTTTAATTAATGAGGCTTGGCTGGGTCCTTGGGCCCAACTTGGGTCCAATTGGCTCGATTTGGCCCGTTCGGCCCAATCTTGAGCCGATTTCTTTAAAATTGGTGTCAAAATTCTCGTTATAAATTTCTCTACCATATTAAACCATAAAAACCTCATTTATTATTTTCTAGAATATATTTTAATTTCTGGATTAATTAGCCATTAAATAACCGGATTTTACAAGAAGTCATTGAAAAATAACTAAAGAAGTACATCCACTAAACCTAACAAATAAATACTCAATAACCAAAGTATTATAATTTATCTAGATTACTAGTATTATCTTTACATCTCATGGTTTGTGTGCATATTCCAAAACTCATTGGCCGACGCTATAATTTGTGACTTCTTCTGGTTGATCTTACTTCTGAGTAAATGCACAACGGTTATCATGCGAATATCGTGATCCTTAAGCTGAAATTTATTTATTATAAATTAGTACAAAAAAATAGGGATTAAATATAAGAGATTTATTTTATAAATGCTCACCTTATTGTTACCATTTGGTTTAAACTCAAAAGTCATATCCATCCACTTTATTATCTAAGTTGCAGAGTTCCAACTTGAACTACATTAAGGTATATCTTCTGGCCTTTTAATTTTGTAGTCATGAAATTGTTTATTATACTCTTGAATGCCATCATTCTTGTAAAGTTTGACATGATGATTTACTCCAGTACATTTGCCTGATTTCAATTAACTAGTTAAAGATTAAAAACAAAATATCAGCAAATAAGCTTAAATAAATTTTCTTTTGGCCTTACTAGTATATTGATAACACGTTCACGATAGTGAATTCTGTCATCATTAAAATGGGTGTCCAAGTGATAAATTGAGCGATCATCAACTGAGATTACCATTAGATACCAGTGGTTACCCTCTTAAATAGGAACATATATCTAGATTATAAAATTTGTCCGTGAGTTATGTATGTTGATGAAGAAAAACTATATTCAACAAAGAATATAAAAAAATCGTACAAATTTATAAATATAGTGTTGCATCTTCTGCGTTAAATTTATCTTACTGAAGACATCCACCTAATTCATTAATGCATTCATATAATTGTTAGTACATGATAAAGCATAGTTCTATATCAGCATTACATTTATAACTTATAATCAGTAAAATTATCTTGTTAGGTGTTATATAACATACCACAAATCTCGGTGAAAGTTGACATGTTGTCTTGAAACTTACATCAGATTATTCATCAGTGCATCTCAATGCCGCTAATTCAAGAATCTGAACCATAATCCAAATATATTACTAGATTGTGCAGAAAATCAAATGTAAACTAATTAATAGATAATTTGGGTACCTTATCAGTAATGGGTCTACCAGGTATAAAATGATCAAAGTCTGATATAGTAGCTTTGATTGTATTTGTTACCACAAGTTCTTCGCTATATCAATTAAAAATCTAAACACATTAGATGGGTCTTCATTGATCGACAACACATATAATATCAAATTAACTTACGATGGATCTAGGGAAGTTGAAAATGCATATGCACAGGCCTTTATTTGATCTTCCAAAAGACGCATGGTTGGAGTTGGCATAAATTTACACTTTATTGACTATAAAGTTTAACACAAAAGTATTAGCAATACACATTGTAGACTAGATGGTTAATTAGCCCTACTCATAAAAAAACTAGATAATTAAAGATTGGTTCCTAAGAGGTAATTACGTTGGTAATAAAAATGAAATAAACAAGTCTTCTATAGTCTTTTGTGGGTTGGCTCAGTGCGTAAGACGCCTTGAATTTATTGAATGATTTGAGCTCAATCTTTGGCTTTCTAACTCTGCCTGGGAGAGTGAATGGTAATTTTTTCTGTGTCTCCATAATAGTCTTACCCTAAGAAAAAAATAGGTCAGTAAACACTTAATATCATGTTAGGAATATGCTAATAAATATGATGTATGAATTTTACTGCACATGCATATACCTTTGATATATTTTTCTTTTTCACTGCAGCTCTTACAGTTGGGGATACTGGTTTGTCCATATTGATTTTGATGTTGAACGCATCATCGTGAGTGAAAGACCTCTTATCCAGCTCAATAAGATCATCTTCATCATCTGATGTAGCAGTATGAATATCAATATCCAAACTCTTAGCCTTCAATCTATTTGGAAATTGACGTGTCTCTTGTGAAAAAAGTTTGGTTGGAGTCTCGAAATCGTTGTTCAGATTCAGTTGTCTTATCATTGCTCAATGCGACTTATAGATTCAAGTATTTTATCAATTTTTTCGTCCCGAGCTATGTTTGTAACTCTCATTGACTGCAAAAATTTTAGGTAAAATAACTCTATATAACTGTAAAAATACAAAAAGTGTGCTGATTGTTCTGATGAGGTTGTCAATGAAAAAAGACAAAGATTTCTCTAATCACAACTAATAGCGAAAAAATGTTTATACTATATAAGATGTATTACCTAATATAAATTACATTACTATTTGCCAACTTAAATTACCTGCATGCTAAGGAAGACCTTTTCCACCTTAATGGACAATTCTTCACTTTTATTTAGATCCTTGTTTTGAGTAACATCGTCATTGATAACTAGGTCATCTTGTAGAAAGAAAATATAAAAGATTAAATTACTTATAATAAATTCTACTAAAAACTTAAAACCCATTATGTCTTACCTTAGCATTAGGAACTATAGTTCCAATTTGATCAAATAGATCAATTGTGATAAGATCACAGTCTGTAGCCAGTGACATATTCTGTGTATTACATGCATCATTGAGCACTAAATCTTCGTTAGGACGAATATGCATGATTGTTATCAATTGAAGAATATTGTATGAGTAATTGTGGTTGAATGGCAAATATTTAAAATAATTTATCAAAGTATAAAAAATTAGTCAGAGTGAGCACATATATATACACCTAATAAAGATAGTTAAATGTTAATTCTATATTTTTTTAATTTTTAAACTAAGTGAACAATTCTAACCGTTTTTATGTTATCTTATCTTTTGGTTAAAATCAAACACAAATTGAATTTTATCTTGATTTTTTATTTTAAAATTTAACAAAGTGAGTTTTATTAATTCATATGATTATATCTTATCTATAATTTTTTTTAATTCGATAAATACTCAAATAATAATAATAATAATAATAATAATAATAATAATAATAATAATAATAATAATAATGGATAGATGATTAATAGTTAAATAAAAACAGGACCAAACCAATCGATTTCATGGAAAAAAATGAGGACTCTAGTTGAATAGCACTACACGTGTTCAAGCACTTACCAATCGATTTCATTAACAAAACAATCGATTGAATCAGTAATTGAGGATACCTCAATCGATTTCACTAACAAAATAATCGATTGAATGCATACACAAGATTATTGCAAGCATTCTTCAATCGAATGGTTTCCTAATTCAATCGATTGAACGCATATCCATTGATTTTAAGAACAACTGAAACAATTTCAAGTCTTGGAACAGATTTACCAACATTCTTCGATACATTTTCTTCTTGGTCCAAGCCTTGGGATGATGTCCCTTGGGTTTGTGATGCCTAGATTAGTGTATAGAAGATCAATTACTTCTCCTTGATGATTGATAGCTTCCGTTTGCCTGTCTTGACGCTACCTCATCTCAGCAAATTGTCCCTCAATGTAAAATCTTATGCTTCGCAATTCATCCATCAAATCTCGCATTGTTGGCGAAGGAGGCAGTGGTGGTGGGGATTCCTGGGGTTGTGCTTGCACCTTAGGGTCTTATGTTCTCCTTGGATCTGAGGTTCTTGGGCATCCGGATCTCTTCCCATCTGTCTTAGAGTGATATCATCAATCTTGGCTACATTACTCAAGACAATACTTTTCTCTTCACTCACGTCAATTTCAAGCCATTTGAAAATCTTGGTCTATTGGCAAGCATATCCTAAACCAACACTTGATTTTTCTCTCTTCATTTCAAGCATATAATGAACCATAAAATAAGGAAAGTTTATCTCCTTTCTAGTCACCATAGCCAAAGCACCAGAATATCTTTGTTAAATAATATTCCATGATTATGTTTTCTTGGAATCAACATGTATGAAAACAAATACATCAATATACACTGCTCATTACCCAAACCACTGCAACTTATATTACCTCTAACATCTATATATAGATTCTCATACTGTAGACTCTGCAAACCAATCAATCTATTATATTCTCCCCATTCCTCATCCGCCGCAATACCTCTAGTAAATTTTGCCCTGTGATAAACTAAATTTCATTGTTCAACTAATTGCTCCAAAGTAACTCTATAATGTTGTGACCCTAAATCAAATTCAATCAGCGATATTACTTCCTCATTCTCTTCTTCAATTTCAGGAACAACATAATTTAAAGTACTATAAATAGCTCTAACCAAGTACGGATAATAATCATCCTTAGTTTGTACAAAATAAGTCAAGTGCTGTGTTTGCAAAGCATTTCAGACTAAATTATAGTGTCTATCATGAATGGACTCGGATGTTATGTACCTAGGAGGAACAATTGCCCTTGACTCGAATTTTTCCACATAGTTGTTCAATGCCCTCGGAGATGGCTGCCACTTTGCCATGTAATAGAACAAAGCAATTAGTATGGTGGATGCAGAACTTTCACCCTCAACCCTAGCTCTTTTGGCTTTTTCGTTTTGGCCATTTTGGGATATTGGTTCGGTGAGTTTTGTAGGGATTTGGATGAGGATTAATAATATGTATGTAGTTTGAAGTGGATATTAATGAGATTAGAGAAGAAGAAGAGAGAAGTTTTTTGGATTTAGAGAGAGAATAGAGCTTTACAGAAATGGTGTTGTTATGTTTAAAAAGGGGAGGGAGGCTAAATACGCATGGTTATTAGGCTTAATATATAGCGCATTTCAAATTTCAATCGATTGAATTATCATACCAATCGATTGGATTCAGATAAAAACTTATTTACGTCACATTTCAATCGATTGAATTCTCATACCAATCGATTGAATTGGAATATGCCATTAGTCACATACAAACTTCAAAATATAACCAATTGATTGAATTAATTAAACCCAGATTGCTTTTATGGGTTCAATCGATTCGATAATATGACCAATCGATTGATTTTTGCGAAAACCATACCGCCTTGTAACTTTCAATCAATTGTTTTGTGATAACCTGAAGTCCAATCCATTGAGTTATGGGAAACCTGAAATCCAATCGATTGTTTTGTTAATCCAATCGATTGATTTTCTAAGAAATACGATTTCACAACCCTCGACGGATGTAACGAATCAAAAATAAACTTTTAATCGATTGGGATTGCCAAATAGTTATTACGATCAATAGAAGATCTAATTCGTTATTGTTTTCCTTTTTATTATCAATAAACATAATAGATGAATAAAATATTAATTTATAAAATAAAATATATTAGGTTAATTTGTAATTAAAATTAGAAAAGGACTATTTAGCAGTTATTAAAAAAATTTAAAAAACATGTTTTGTTATGGGACCATTTAATGGTCTAAACGTTCTGAGACCATCGAATCCGGTGCCAAAAAACAGTAATGGGAAACTTCTATCGGGCGTCGCAGACTTAGCTAGGAAGCTAAGTTTTGCACAAAAAGGAGATTGTAGCTCAATTTTATTAGTCAAAAATGTTTTTTTTAATTAAGTTCTCAACTCGTGGGGATAGGGTTGTTGTGCACCACGCCTGTGGTGAAGGAAGAAAAATAGCCAATCAAGGGTGTTTGAAGGGTGCAAAAACATTTATGTAAGGTATGATTCCTTGAATAATTTATCTCCCTGAATGGGTGTTTGGAAGAAGGCTGGCGGCAGTAGGGGAATATTATTGTTTTCGTTTTGTGAGTAGAGTAGGTGGCTGTTGGCAACAAGAGTCAGGGGGAAGGTATGCATGACCTGATAATTGTGTTATGTGACTCTAATTTTCCTGTTTTGTATGTTATGTGAAGTGAAATTATTGATAGGTCGGCAAAATCTTTGGTGGTTTCATCAGGTATGCAACGTTGATGCATTAGTTGATGACAAGAAGTGGCAACTTTGTGGCAATCGATACAAAAGACGATGACGGAGTGCAGTAGGGAGATTCGTAACCTTGAATCCACATGCGGCAAAGCGCGAATTGTTAATTCCGATGGAGATGACGGGCTTGAGAATGAGATATTTTAAATGTCAAAATTGTTCATGATTTTTTATTAAGTTATGAATTTAATTATAGTTTTAATGTCGCGGGGTAGCCTAATTGAAGCAATATTTGCGTAGGGCAATTTCTTTTACACGGGTATTGAAGGAGATGAGATGAATATGCAGGGTGCGGAGTAACACGTCCGGTTTAAGGAAGGACTGGGTGCCTCTTTGGCATGGCAACAGATATCCATAGAGCGGAGACATGCCTCCGCCTTCGTATCCAGAGAGCGAATAAGGGACTATGAATATTCGCAGAATTTTAAAAAATTAAAAAAATTAGAAAAATTTTAAAAAATGAAAAAATATCAAATATCATGTTCATAGTTTCCAAAAACATTAACAATAATAAAGATATTATCAACATGTTCATAGTCTCCAAAAATATTAACAACAATAAACATTTAATATCAAACATATCCATAAAACAACCAAAGTACCAAACATTTAAAAATTACGAAGTATAATTCATCATATTGTAGAATCCTCAAGTCTTTTTTCCGATTTGTTGTTCCTTCATTAGTAGTCGTATCAGTTGGGGGTCATGAGGTTGAGATTGAGGAGTCTTTTGAGTAGTTTGAATATTAGTAGCTATAGGTTCATCCGATGGAGTAATTTTCTCAAGAGGAAGACCTTCTATAAAATCACAGAACAATAAAAGTATAATCACATACACACAACAATCCACAATAAATCACAAAAATCAAATTATAGAGAACAATTCATAGAAAATCATAAAAATTAAATCACAGACATCACAAAACCACACATAAATTATGAAAATCATAGATAAATATAAATTAACAAATATAAATTATAATTATAATTATAATTAACCTAACTCATAGAAATTATAACACTGCTACTGTAATTAAAAAAGAATCGTAATAAAAAATTATAACATAAACACATAAATAACAGAATCCACAAAAATTGAATCACATAAACCCTAAAAATCAGAATCAGCATCAGAAATATAAATTATAATTAACCTAACTTTAGACATTATTATAACAAGTTAATTAAAGTAAATAATAAAAATCTCAGAGTTCACACTTCAAGAGTTTACTTACCCGATGGAGAAGAGGGGCAGACCAGCGAAGACCAGCAATTTACCCGTGAAGACCGGCAAAGACGCAATGATCGGCGAAGATGCGATGACCAACGAAGATCTATTTTATGATTTCAGGTGAAATTCGGAGTAATTTGGCAGAGTTTAGAGCAAAAAAGTAAAAGATTTGAAGTAACCTTCTTGAGCACTAAACGCCAAGCTGGCGCCAGCAACAAAGTAAAACAGAAACATTGCTGCCCATTAGGGGTGCTAAATGCCCAACCAACATTTAGCGCCAGGCATCCGAACCTCACTTACACTCTTGGAGCATCTCTAGTTGGATTTAACTTTTATAAGTTATCTTATCTTATATTTTTGTAATTTTTATTTACAAACAATATCGTTTAGTTTAGGATTTAATATTTTATTTTATTTTCAAATCAAATTAGGTTAGATAAAAAAGGAAAAAGAATCACCCTTTAGGGATGATCATTTTCTCTCTTCTGCACTTTTCAGAACCCTTGTTTTCTCTATAAATCATGAGCCACTAAACCTTCTTGGTTAAGGTTAAGAGCTCTGTTTATTTCTATGGATTAAGACTATTACTTTTCTGTTTTAATTAATGTATTGATTTAGTTTCAAGGATTACTTTCGTTCTTAATTTCATGAATGTGGAACAAGAGTATGGCCCTTATTCTAGATGCGTTCTTGTGACCCTTGGGAGAGGTCTCTCACCTGAGCACAACTTGAAAGTAAATTCCTCCCAAATTGCTAATTACTTGAACTAATCTGGATACGTGACATATAATCCGTTTAGCCTTGGATAATTAGGATTTTTGTGGCCATAAACTAGATCTGAACTTAACCCTCTAATTGGAATCAAGTGACCAAGAGATTGGCGATTGATGAAGATTAGAAGAGACTAAATCACTTAGAGATTAGAGTTTAGTCAATTATAGTTTGCCATGAAATGAATCTTGCATGATTAAAATAGTTGGTAAGAAAACTTGATCCGAAAAAGTAAACATCTCTGATACCTTGATTGCTTCTCTCATTGATTTCTACATCAAAGTCATTATTACTTGGACGATCCAGTACACTTGCCGATTTAGTTGTGGATATTCTCAAAATTTGCACCAAGTTTTTGGCGTCGTTGTCGGGGACTAACGATGATTGATAACTACTAGTTGTCTGATTGCTTAGATTAGGTATTTTTCTTAGTTTTGTTTGTTTATTTTTATTTTATTTCCCTTACAATTTTCGAATTAGGTTTTATTTGTTTTTCCTTAGTTTCTGATTTTAAGCTTGGTGTCCCTTTAGTGATTTTTTTCACTATTTTCAAAAACTTTAGTATTCTTCATTGTTTAATTTTTGAAAATTCTGGTTTACCTTTTGTTAGTAGTTTTTGAAATTCTTAGTTTAATTGCTTGCTTTATTTTGTTTTATTTCATTTTACATAGGATATCTCGCTGAAAATTCTCTATACTCTGATATAGAGATTCTCACTCTTCTTTGCTTTTTGTTTGTTTATGAGCAGGAACAGAAAAAATGAACCCCTTCTTGATTTTGATATTGAACCTGAGAGGACCTTGAGCCGGCGTTTGTAACAAACTAGAGCTTATAAAGATGATGTGAATCTCAAGGATACTTTTGAAAGGAAGCCATCGATTCCAACAATCCCAATAATGCTGTTAATGGTAATGGAGGGAATCTGAATGGTAATGAGCAAGCAAGGAGGACTCTGAATTCCTACACTGCCCCCCTTCTTGACATTTATGGCCGCAGTATCTCAGTACCTCCTATAGGTGCTAACAATTTTGAGCTAAAGCCACAGTTGATCACTCTGGTGCAACAAAACTGTTAGTTTCATGGGCTCCCGCAAGGAGATCCAAATCTCTTCATCTCTAACTTCCTATAGATCTCTGACATTGTAAAGACTAATGGAGTGAATCATGATGTCTATAAGCTCATGCTCTTTCCATTTGTTGTGAGGGACAAAGCAAAGCAGTGGCTGGATACTCAGCCATAGGAGAGCTTGGACTCTTGGGACAAGATGGTCAATAGATTTTTTTACCAAGTTTTTCCCACCTCAGAAGCTGACTAAGTTGAGGGTGGATGTTCAGAATTTCAGACAGAGAGATGGTGAGTCCCTCTATAAAGCTTGAAAAAGATACAAGCAGATGAGCAGGAAGTGTCTCCCAAATATGTTTTCAGACTGGACCAAGCTGCAGATCTTCTATGATGGCCTCTCTGAGATGGAAAAAATGTCTCTAGATAATTCTGTAGGTGATTCCTTGCACATGAAGAAGATGCATGAAGAGGCTAATGAGCTCATCGAGATGGTTGCTAACAACCAATATCTGTACTCTTCTGAGAGAAATTAAGTGAATCTTGTGAAGAAAGGAGTTATGGTGGTGGACACCCTGGATGCCATTTTATCTCAGAACAAGATCATGTCAGAGCAGATTAGTATGATTTCTCAGCACTTGCGTGGGATGCAAGTCTTAGCAGTTAATATTCAAGATGCACCTTATGACATGAGTGGAGGCCTCAACTTAGGGGAGAATTATGATTTTGCCCAGCCCACTCCTGAGCAAGTTAATTATATAGGGCGGTTTCAATCAGAACAAGTTCAATAATTTCAAGAACCGCCAATTTCATGCCCCTCATCCACACAGGTGTCCACCCAGCCTTAGAATACTCCAGACTTGGCCTCTTTAGTTGCAGAACTTTCCAAGAGCACTCATAGCTTTATGCAGGAGACTAGAGCTTCCATACGGAACTTGGAAGTATAAGTGGGTCAATTGAGCAAGAGAATACCTAAGAGACCTCTTAATACTCTTCCTAGTGACCCAATGACTAACCCAAGAGAAGAGTGTAAGGCCCTAACAATGGATAAAAAATCCTTACTGAAAAGGGAGGTGGAAGTTGTTAAGGGGTCAGAGGAGAAAGAAGCTCTAGAAAGGGCTGAGGTTACACTATCACACGCCCCCTCTGAGGCACCTATTCAAGAGCCTGAAGCACCACAACCTCAGAAGCTCTAAGAGGAGACCAAGGACGAGTAGTTCTCCCAGTTCTTAAAAATCTTTAAAAAGTTACAAATTAATATTCCTTTTTATGAGGTTTTGGAGAAAATGCCTCCCTATGTAGTATTCATGAAGGCTTGATCTCTGAGAAAAAGGCCTTAAAGGGAGATAAAACAGTGGTCCTGACCAAGGAATGCAATGCACTCATTCAGAGTAAGCTTCTAAAGAAGATGCCAGATCTAGGGAGCTTTCAGATTTCTTGTACTATTGGGAATGTCACTTTTGATAAAGCCCTTTGTGATCTTGGCTCAAGTATCAATCTAATGCCTTTGACTGTAATGAAGAAGCTGCAAATTTAAAAGGTACTGCCTACAAGATTAGCATTGGAGATTGCTGACATATCTCTGAGGCAGGTACATGGGCTAGTGAAAAATGTCTTGGTCAAGGTTGGAGAGCTCTTCCTTCTGCAGATTTTGTGATACTAGACATGGGAGAGGATGTAAATTACTTCATCATCCGAGGAAGACCATTATTGGCCACTGGAAAAGCTCTGATTGATGTTGAGAGAGGTAAATTGGTTCTGAGGCTACGAGAGGACTACTTGGTATTCAAAGTTTTTAAACGTTCACCATTCTCTAGAGAAGGAGGTACTTGTATGCAGAGTTCATTGCTTAAGCCTTCCCCTTTGGTGGGGACCAATACAATTTTCTCTGACATCAAAGCTAAGTTTGGTGTTGGACATTCATCACCCATCAAGGAGAAAGGAGGTTCCAAGAAGAAGGTACCTAAGGGCTGGAGGAACAAGAAGATTTCCACTGAAGATTTCTCTCCTAGAATAAAAGCAGTGTTCACTAGAAGTCCAGTCCTACCTCATACAGTAAGTAGAATCCTGTCTTTGAAGCATATTGAGTTGATACATGAGAGCACAGGAAAGAAGTTCACAGTAAGGGGTGAAGACCTGAGCCCTTATGACCCTTCTCCTTCAAGGAGCTTACCGTGAAGGTAGTGACAGTGAGGAAGCGCTTGTTGGAAGGTAACCCAACCATGAGTATCCTTTAGGTTTTATTTCAGTTTGAGTTTCTTTTATTTTTTTCATTGTTTTTCATAGTTTTTTCTTAGTTTAATTTATTTTGTGATCATACACAGTATTTAAAACAGGAACAGGAGGATTCAGAATGAAGAACAGAACACCCTGGAGTAAGGATCTTTTGAATGATTTGGGTGTTTAGCGCCAGGAAGGGTGCCAGGAAACCTGGCGTTTAACGAATTACATAGATTGGCGTTAAACGCTAGGTGGGTGTTAACACCCATGAAGGAGGCATTTCTAAACCCACCAAAAGCGCTAAACACCAGCTAGGCATTTAGCGCCACACATGGCTCGTCTTTATTTCTTAAAAAAAGAAGTGTTCCATAATTGTATCCACATTGGAATTATCGTGTAGTCTGCCTCTTCTATCCGTATATCAGCATCCCATCTTTTTAGATGAATTATGAATTGTTTGAATAACCATGGGAAACCCCTTTCCACCCTTATAACGTCCGCCTCCTTTGCAAAGAAAACTTGAAATATGTTATCCCCATGAGGTTTGACTCGTAATCCCTCTGGTTGGTTCTATATGGCACTGAACGTTGCTTCTAGGGTTGCAATAGTAAATTTTCTGTCTGCTATTATTCTCTCCACCAAACTCCTTGAGCAATTTTTCAAACCCGATCTGATATCCTTTTTTATAGAGTCACAATGTCATTGTCCTCCTCTGTTGATAGGTTTGGATTTGGTTTTTGATTCACCTATCCCTTTCTCCAATTCTCCCCTTCCTCCATTCTCCTTTAGTTTCTATCCCTCGTATGCTTACACTTTGTTATGATGCACTCATAATTTTACTGTGATGATCTCTCTATCACTCCTATGGTGACTCAATGACATTCACTCTTACACTTATTTTTTTCAAATTGGTTATTCACTCTCTGTACGAGGTGTACTCTCACACAAATTTTGAAAAAATACTAAACCCTAGCAATGTACACTAAACCGTATCCTAACAAGGTATAATAGAAATTAAACTTTAGTAGGGGTACACAAATTTTCATTCACACATATCTCGTTTGCATATGAGATATACCTTAAAAGAATTAACTTATCTCATTTATAATGTAAATAAATAAAATATTTATATATTTTTTATTTACCATGTAAATCAAATAAATAATATGATACAAATTAATAAATATTTTCTTGATATAAATCTAATTCAGTAATTGAATTGGATCGAATTCTACGATCCATAACCAATATCTGAATCAATTAAAATTGAGTTTAATCTTATTTGATTCGATTGTAATCGAATTTATTCATCGGGGACAGGATCGATATAATATTATAATCAAATCAGATTAATTTTGAACAGATAATCAGACTACTGGCTCCGCTGAACAATCCTAATAACTAGCTTGTCTATTGCATATTTTTGGGAAGGGACGGTCTAGTGTACATATGAGAAGTTGGGAAAGGCGTACAGAGAATTTGTTTTTTGTGCTTGGAGGGAGGACACGTGTGACGTTCCTTTTATAACGGAAAAGACTTTGAGGGTGTGGGATTTGATGTAGGCTTAGAAGGCTCACAAGGGTGAGCCTAGCCGATACTATTCATTAAGGAGAGATATGGAATCAAGAATGGATTGATGGGTGGGTCAGTGGGCTGTGGGCTTTGGGAGAAAAATATTTTTGGGTCAAGTTCGAAAAAAAATTCATGAGTTAGTGTGAGAAAAGGGAAACAATCTGTAGCACTAGTTTCGAAACCAAAGCCCCTCCCACTTTGTCCCTGATTCGAAGAGGGGTCGTTGCTGGCGGTAGTTGCGGAGGTCTGGGTGCCGTTTCACGGACACAGCGGAGGTCCGAAGTTGTATTGCAGTCGTTGTGTTCGGTGTGGAACGTGGTTGCGTGTGATCTAAAGATGCAGAATAGGACCGGTTCCTTGCACGAAATCCCCACGCTGAAGGATGCAGTGAGCCCTACGTGCCGTCTGATATGGAAATCTGGCCGCCGTTCGATGGAAAAGAAGGCTCTGGAAGGTCCAAGGAATCAAAAATCTGCCGCTGAAACAACGCATCAGAGAATCCGCACTTTCTCCTTTTGCTTTTTCTGTCAGATCTTAGTTTATCTCTGGGGATTCTCATTTTCCGACGGAAGTCGGTTCTTGCGTTAGCTGGATGCTGATACAGTTCAAAGTCAAGTGTGTAATATTTTCGTTCCTTTAATCAAATTTGTTTGTAATTTTGTGTTTGTTGTGAGTAATTTTACTGCTATGGGTTTTGTACTTTAATTGAAGCTTAACGATACTGTTGGTGCCATGTTTGCATGGAGAGAATGCCGAAAAGGAAATTTGGATTTTGGATTTTGTGATTTAGATTTGGAATGTATTCGGCTAGGGACGGATTTTTGCGGCATGGATTATCAACCTATAAAAAAATTGAATGAAATCGGTTCATACATAAGTGGTATTTAAGCGTTGTGATGTTTGGATGTTTGATGGCTCTGGCTCACCGTTCAGGATGGAAAAATAGAAAAGGATTAAGGGTAATTTATTTTAGCCCTTATTACCGTACATAGTTGAAGGTCTCTGATTTTCGTCTATTGGACCAATAGTCCAATAGGGATTGGACATGGTTATTGTTCCAGGCATGTGAGTGGGGATTGGGGATCGTCTTTGGATCAAATGAAGCTTTCCTCCTTTCTAGAGTAAGCCGAACATCGTACTTGCTACACGATTATGACTACTCTGGTAGGGAACTTGAGAAAAGTGCCAACGCCAATGCAATTTTTTCAATTTATGTCTATCATACCTCTTCACGTATTGGATTTTGGAGGTGTCCGTTTTATTTCTATTGCCCCCACCTTATCTTTATTGTTCGTAGCCCCTAAGGCAATATTTAGCCGTTATAGTTAGAAGCTGTTAAATGTATCATTGTTATCATTCAGATGTGCTTGGCTGTTTATAGTTATATACTGTTATTATTATATAGATGAGATTCTGGAATTCTCTACAGCTAATGGATTTTTCTATCATACTGATTCGTAAGTTGGCAATAAATATTATGGAATTTTCTTAAATGCTTTCAGAATATGAACTCGTTTAAAAATCAAAACTTGTGTATATGTTGAAATAGAATATCCTGTGTTGTAACTTTGAGACAAGGTATGACATTGGCAATGTTTTTCAAATTTACCAGTTGAGAAACTATGTAACCCTTGCGGATTGGTGTTACTAATCACTGGCTGCTGTAGTGATTAGGAGTGCAATTGCAAAGTTCATTTGTAACACAGCTGTTATGTTACGGTTAGATGTATTTCATGTTGACGTGTTGTGTTTGTAATATGTCATGGAAAATATAATAAGATTAGAACTCAGCACAAGATTTCCTTGTCATGACCGAAATAATTTTCATTCATTTGTCAGAAATTGAATCTGAAGCTCCTTGTATCACATATGTTACTCATGATAGAGTAAGATCTTTGGGACAGTTCTTGAAGGGAAGATCTATTCGTCAGGGAAACGGATGTCCCGGTCTTATGATGTAGTTGATTGTGCATAAGACATTTAGGTGTTGAAATTACAGTGGTTTGTGTTCATGGTTGTTTGGCTTTTTAAAATCTGTAGTATAATTTGACAAGAACTTTCATGGGCGGAGTGATTGACTGTAACTTGTTGAACACTTTCATATTTTCAGGCTAGAACTGTGAACCGATAACTCTAATGGATTTCAATGGGTTGTTTGGAGCTAAAGTGGAAGACTCGGATGAGAACAGCTCTGATGGATATTGTGGCCATTATTATGCAAGTGACGAAGAAGGTGACGAGGATGAAGGTGGTGAGCACTGCGGTGGTGAGGAAGGTGACCCTATAGGTCATAGAGAAGATGAACACGATAATTTCTCAGGTGGTGCCAGTCATGCAGTGGATGATGGAAAAATTCATCCAGTTGTCATAGAGGATTTCCTGGGCAGAGAGTTTGATGGGGAGGAGGATGCCTATCTTGTGTATAAGGAGTTTGCTAGAATGAAGGGTTTTGGGGTCCGCAAAGGCAATGTGGGGCGTGTTGATGGGGTTTTGGTCAGGAGAGACTTTTTTTGCCGCCGACAAGGCACAAGACATCCTAAGCACTATGACCGTCCTGAGCGAGTTAGGGAGGAGAGATTGGAGAGTCGAACCGACTGCAAGGCGAAGTTGAAGATTTACTATGATGTGCAACGCAGTGTGTGGAAGGTCAGGACCATCTTCGATAAGCACAACCATGAGCTTGCCCCGGCAATGTTTTCCTACCTCCTGCCTAGCCATCGCAAGATGAGTAATGGTGACAAAGCGCAAGTTGATAGCATGAAGCAGTTTGGGATACCAACATCAAAGATAATGGCTTACATGGCTGGTCAATCTGGAGGGTATAGAATGCTATGATTTACAAAGCGTGATTTGTATAATTAGGTACACGGGCAAAGGCTGGCCCGAATCAGTGATGGCGATGCTACAACAATGATTAGTTACTTGGAGGGCAAGGCGAATGCTGACATGACGACTGTCTTACGTTACACGCGAACTGCCGATAATCGGCTGGGGAGCCTTTTCTGGGTCGATGGTGAGATGATGTCAGACTATCAGTTATTCGGAGATGTCCTGGCTTTTGATTCGACGTATCGGTCTAATAAGTACAAGAAACCGCTTGTAGTGTTCTCCGGGTCAAATCACCACAAACAGACAACCATTTTAGGATTTGCGTTGCTGGAGGATGAGGAAGTTCGTAGTTACAAATGGCTGCTGTTAAATCTTGTAGACGTAATGGGAGAGAAGACGCCGTGCATTGTTGTGACAGATGCGGACAAAGTGATGCGCACAGCCATTGCGGAGGTGTTCGCGGCAGCTAGGCACCGGCTGTGTGGGTGGCACTTGGAGAAAAATTGTGTCCAGATGGTTAAGGATACCAAATTCAGGAAGGTCTTTAAGAAGGCTATCTATGTGAACTTCGAGGTGGAGAACTTCGAGGAATATTGGAAGATGGCGGTGGAGTCACTTGGCCTACAAAATAATAGTTGGGTTCAAAGCACATACGAGGTCAAAGAAAGTTGGGCAACAGCATATCTCCAGGGCACGTTCTGTGCAGGATACAGGACAACCTCAAGGTGTGAGGGGATTAATCCATACATAAAGGGGTTCCTGAAATCCACTGATAGCATTTTAGAGCTGGTGCACAGCTTAGATTGCATTGTAAAGGATTATCGAAACAACAAAGTCACGGTGCAGTTCTATTCTACGTACTATAGCCCCGTGTTAACCACCGGTCTTGACTCTATTGAGCTTTTTGCATCAAAACTGTACACGCGGGCAGTTTTTAGAGAGGTGAAGAAACAAATCAAGGGTGTTGCGACCTTGCTGTTTCGTGGGAGAGACAGCATAAGCACAACGGTTCTCTACAAGTTTTCAAGGATGGGCACCCCTGGTAGGATTCACAAGGTTTTATTCGACCCTGATGACAAGAAAATTCAGTGCGATTGTGCAATGTGGAATAGCGAGGGTATTCCATGTAGTCACATATTCTGCATGATGAAATACGAGGGTTTGGAACAAATACTGGAGAGTCTTATAATGAGAAGATGGTGCAAGGATGCAAAGGATTGTAGACGGATGCCGGTGACTATGAGACCTGGACATGATGGTCGCATGCTTAGGTATGCCGCACTTTGTTCGGCCACAAGTTTCGTCGTAAGACTTGCTTCGGAGGAGGGCGAAGACTTTGAGTTCGCGAGGGAGAGCATCGCGAGTCTAATAGAAAGGCTATGTCACAAAGTTTATGAGAGGGCAGGCAGTCAGCCAGGTATGCCGTCGGGGTGCGCGATGAAGGACCCAATTTGTGGCAAGAACAAAAGGTGCCCCTAAGAGGACGAAGGAGTTCGACCCAAGCAGTCAACCCGACGTCCGATGGAAGAGACGTTGCTGCACCAAATGTGGCATTCCCGGGCATACGAAGAGGACATGCAGAGGGAACTGTGCACGAGGTGTGTCCGGGGTAGGTAGTGGGGTCTCGCCAACGTTTGGCAACGGTTCGCATCACGAACCTGCAGCCTCTTCAGCGTCGCACCCGACAGAGATTGGTGGTGCGTATGAGGTACTTTTATCCATCAACTTGCCCAGATAAATGGGTTGCTGCTCAGGTTGTATGTTTGTGTGCATTTGTGAGATTAGTTTCGTGGATCAGATCATGCCGTAGAAATTAGTCTTGTTTTACAGTGACATAATTTGGTAGATTCCTTACTTTTGAGTATATTGCATGTTATTCTCTCAGTTAGAAGACTATTTGTTTTGGCTTTTGTGAGTAGGAGTTGGTTGAACCTTGTATTTGCCCAACAGAATAATAATTGACTAGGTGTATCAGTCTTGGTGGATTGTGCTTGTTAAATAGTGTCCTGATTGGAATGGTGGTATATGTTGAGACAAGTAAAGAAATTAATGTATAAGAGTTAACCCGTTTTAAGTGAACATTTGAGGCTGTGTTGTTTCCTACTTGCTGAAGTTAGTTTCTGGTATCAATTTTTTGTCTAGCGGATTATATTTTGAACAAAATCTGAAACGGCCTACATGCTTGCAGGATCAAAGGTCGCCTCATGGCGAAGCTGGTCTGAATAATGTGTCTAGCTCAGCAGTGAATACATCCTCCATGACAAATTGGAGAGGTAGTCCATGTTGGCGTGCTCCGTTCTGTGGCGGGGGAAGTGGGGGGAACTTCTTCCTTGGGGGTCAACACATCTACCAATTCTATGCATCCCAACCTTGCTCCGGGCAACAAAGCGAACCGCCACCGCAGGACGTCATGCGCAGCATGTCGACTCCGACGAGGACAACGAATGAGGACTTGTTTGAAGGGTGGCTGCTCCAGGTACGCGGTTTCTCCTGATATGTAATCCGATGTTTTCTATTTCGATGTATTAGAAATTCGGCTATGTCGACTAAACCATGAGCCTTTTGGTGTGGAATAGAATGTGATGGGTCGTTGCTCCTAGAGCAAGATGCAGGGTGGATTTCCCACGCGTGGAGCTTGATGTTAAGCTGGGGATAACACGTACTAAATACTTCCTGTGTTGCCAAATTTTGTATTTTTGGGTAAACTCTATGTTGCTAAGCAGTCGCTGCAAATTTCAATAGTGTGTAATCTGTTTTTCTGATTTATTGTAAGTTGATTTCTATAGTGTGTTGGTGGTCAATCTCTATTAGTGCTGCCAGCGAAAACGCAGCATTAAAGGTTTTAGTTGGCTTTTTGAAATTTTGTGTCCAGAATAAATTGGCTCATAATCAGTTTCCACACCTGTCTATTCACCAAGGATCTGCCTTCACATGAGATAATTTGGCTGGTTGTAATTGTTCTGAAATGTCTTAAATGCTCGTCTCACTATGTCCTTATCTCTCATTTTCAGCATAATTAAAGATTTCCCCACTGTACTATGAGGAGCCGGATCATGATTACTTAATTCCAAGCTCATGAACAGGTGCAGGGATTTGATAGGAACTCTTCTGCTCTGGCCACTTTTGAATAATTTGCTTCCTTGATGAAGATGGAGAATCTGCATTTTTAGTAGAAGAACTGCATGCTGGTAGCTTTGTTTGAAATAATGTAGGCTTTGAACTGTTAGCTTTGTTTGAGTTAATGTAGGCTTTGAAAATGAACTTCTTGGTGTTTGAAATTTGGAATATGTTAGGTGTACGTCGCATTGAAATCTTCTTTGTCTTGACATAATATGGGTGTAATGTTCGGGTTGCCAGGGCCAATTCGCTTTACTGAGTACTGTTGCAAACAGGCCAAACGTAGGCCAACAATAACGGTTTTTTTGGGCCTTTTTATAGGGGTTTCAAAATGAAAAAGGCAAGGCTCGAACCCGCGCCCCTGGGAAAAGGAATGGATATAAAACTCCCGGGGTATAGTCGTTGTTAGCAACATATGTGCAAATTAAAAATATGTGTAGAAATCTTTCAACCATAATTTTAAGTTATTTTATTTTTAGCTCTTCACTCAGTCATTCTTTACTTAATCGTACATTTTTCTAAAAATAATTTATAAACTTAGCCAATTTTTCTTTTACTAAGTGTATAAAGTCTATAACGGTGTGTTCGAAAAATTCGTTTGACATGATAAAAGTGCGTTGAACATTTTTTCGACGCTGTTTTTTTATATTTGTCAATCTTTTTTTCTGAACGCAAAGGTAATTTTGCAGCTTAAAAGCATTTTTATTGGAAACAAAAAATTGTTGCTTTTGCGTTCACTTCAACATAACTCCACCTTTGATGATCATTATTAGTTTTTTTCGAGAAAAGAATGTTCATATTTGTTTGGGCAAAAAACAGAAATAAGCCAAGGAAGAAAATAATTTACGTGAATCAGCCAAAACAAAAACTGCTTCATGAATCTACCAATACACGTTTATATGTAGTTCGAACCAGCTTGGTTCGAACTCCATTTTTACATAATTCGAACCAACTTGGTTCGAATTATACACAAACACACGCACACACTAATTCGAACCAGTTTGGTTCGAATTACACACAATAATTCATGGTATAATTTGAATTATGCTGTTAAAAAATTAATAATTTATTAAAAAAATTTTATTAAAAAATTTATTAAAAAAATTAATAATTTAAAAATTAAAAAAATATATTTTTTATTTCATACGTTAAAAAAAAGCTAACAAAATATTTAATTACGAGACTTCTTTAAAATATTAATGAGCTATCAATTCGAATTCCATACAATACTTTTCTGTCCATTTTTAATAGCTCATGAACATTTTTTAATAAATTCTTTTAATATTTTTTTTAAATTATACTACAAAAACTATTTTATGCTATGCAAATCAATTTAAAAAAATGGCTTAAAAAATGTTAAAAGTACTATAAAAATTTGTAATGTTATAATAACTTAGGTAAATATATGCATGTACTCAAATTTTAAATAAAACATTCTATATCGTCAATAATAATTTAGAAATAAAAGAAAATATTTTATTCCATATAAAATAATTAAAAAATATATTTTATTCTATACAAAATAATTTTAAAAAATGGCTTAAAAGATGTTATGAGTACTATAAAAGTTTATAATATTCTAGTGATTTAGGTAAATACATGATAAAAATATTTTTTCTTTAATTTCTAAATTATTAGTAACTATATAGAGTATTTCTTTAATGTCCTAAGTCATTAGGACATTACAAATTTTTATAGTACTTCTAACATTTTTTAAGCCATTTTTTAAATTATTTTGCATAGAATAAAATATTTTTTGTGGTATAATTTAAATAAATTTATTAAAAAAAATATTCATGAACTATCAAGAATGGGCAGAAGAGTATTATATAGAATTCGAATTGCTAACCATATAATTTGAATCAGAGTGATTCGAACTTTCCCATGCATAATTCGAATCATGTAATATCTCGTCATATAATTTAAATAATTTTATTAAAAAATTATCATGAATATTTTTTAATAAATTTATTTAAATTATACCACAAAAAATATTTTATTCTATGCAAAATAATTTTAAAAATGGCTTAAAAGATGTTAGAAGTACTATAAAAATTTGTAATGTGCTAATGACTTAGGACATTAAAGAAATACTCCACATAATCACTAATAATTTAGAAATTAAAAAAATATTTTTAGCATGTATTTACCAAAATCACTAGAATATTACAAACTTTTATAGTACTCATAACATTTTTTAAGCTATTTTTTAAAATTATTTTGTATAGAATAAAATATATTTTTTTAATTTTTAAATTATTAATTTTTTTAATAAATTTTTTAATAACATTTTTTTAATAAATTATTAATTTTTTAACAGCATAATTCGAATTATACCATGTAATTCGAACCAAGCTGGTTCGAATTAGTATGTGCGTGTGTTTGTGTGTAATTCGAACCAAGCTGGTTCCAATTAGTGTGTGCATGTGTTTGTGTATAATTCGAACCAAGCTGGTTCGAATTATGTAGAAATGGAGTTCGAATAAAGCTGGTTCGAACTACATATAAATATGCATTGGTGGATTCATGAAGCAATTTTCGTTTTGACTGATTCACGTAAATTATTTTCTCCCTTGGCTTATTTCTGTTTTTTGTCCTATTTGTTTCAAGATATTTCAATTATTTTAAAATTTTTTCAAATTTTAGTAGTTTTTTATATTTTGATTTTTTTTTATTAAATTTCTTATTGTAATTCTATTATAATATGAATTATTGATCTTATTAAAAATGATAAAGTAAATAATAAACTAACCATACATAACAATGGAATTATAGGTAATGAAATTTTACGGTCCAAAATAATAATAAATAAAAGAATACTGAGAATACTAAAAAAATTATAGAAATTTTTTTATTTGACCTTGTAAAATTTATTATTATAATTCTTGCTCATTGTTTATTAGTCTAATTTATTATAATATGTATTATTGTTCCTACTAAAACTGATAAATTAAATAAAAAATTAATCATAAGTAATAATAAAAACATAATCAATTAAAAGTTAGAATTCAAAACAGTAAACAAAATAAGATCATTGAGAGTACTCATAAAAAGTGCTAAAATATAGTATTTTATATGTTATTTTTAATTTAATTAATAAATATTAATTTTTAGTAAAAAAATTATAACAAACTAAATAGAATTTTATAAAAAATATTATGTAAAAAATATACTAAAAAAAGTATAAAAAAGAATTAAATATACTGAAAAATAATATTATAATTTAATATTATATTTTTTAAGTAATTAAGTAATTATGTATATAAAAGTAATTTCAGATAATATTATCAAAACAATTTCACTTTAACAAAATCAACTTCACTATAGAATTGTCAAACATAAATCATGTTAGCACAAATTCACTTCTATCCAAATTCAATTATACAAAATCACTTTCATTCAAATTTCAGTTTGACCAACTTGAATTCAAAGTAAATACGTATAGTGTACACTAATTCAATAAATATGAACACTAATGTTAATTTCTTCACCATTGTTTGGTTTTTAATAATATATATTTTAAGAGCATTGTCGCTGTTACAAAATGTATGTATACAAAATGTTTAGAGTTGCATGATGTCTTCATACAGGATACAGGATGGTGCTATAAATCTTTCACGGCTTCAAAGGCAGCTGACCTATTGGCTGAGACACGCTATAGAATTCCAAAGTGAAAGAACATTTCCTATGCCAGGAAGAGCTTGGGACAAAAAATTGGTAGTTTGACCTCCAAAAGTGCTGTATGCAACCAAATATAAACCTAACGTGGGACTCCAAGTTGTTTCAAAATGGCCACATGCTTGTTAGAGATGCACCAAAAAAGAGTACGCACACATTATAGGACCGGGACTTTTTGTAAGTGCCATGGCTTCTAGGCCTTAACCTGCCAGTGAGCAAAGGCTTTGGCAACAATGTTGCTAGCCAAGTCGTTGTGCGACTTCATAACCAGATCTACAGCCAAGCGAATACGCGTTGCCTTGCTGACGTTCTATACCACATGAAAACCAAAGCCGATGTTACATATGTGGTTAACTAGACGCAAACCTATCGTGACATGAACTAGTGACAGAGGAAAATACCTGGACACTATAATCCTGCCATAGATGGTCCCTAATCATCCACTGTGCCACCCACACATTGCAGTCCATTCTGTTACACAGTCACAAAAAACACAAGTAAATATGTATTCCAAAGGAGAGATGCCACTTTTATTATGAGTTGAGACACTCTTTATTTTGTTGAGTCATGGATGCATGTGCGAGGCATGTGGAGGGGATATTCGTAGCTCACAAATTCGGATCCTACTGGGCAGTTCAGGATCTTCGAAATCGAACATTGAAAACCTGGGTCGAACAGAGCTGTTGCCAGAGAGCCAAGACTGTCCCAGGGTTAGCCCTTTAAGGTACAACGCCTACTTAAACAAGAAGAATATGACAACGATCAAGAACCTAGCGTCAACACCTAAAAAAAAAGGGGATACTATCCAAAAGTTGGGAATTAAATCGGGATACACACAGTGAATGCAAGTTTAGCGACTCCCTGCTATAGGTTGGCACCTCGAGTAAGCGATGTTGGAGAATAGCAACTGATGTCGATATTAATCTCTTGGTGTATCTACACTACAAGACTGTTTATCTTTATCTGCCTCAATAGGTGATTACTAGTATATGTTTTTCATTATTTGGCTCGTAAAAAATATTTCTAAATTTATTTTCATGTATGGTTAATCGTGGCTGTGGCCTGTGGCCATATGCTTGTACAAATTAATTAACCATTCTTATCATACGTACATGTCCCCTCATGCACTGACCCTTTAAAACGTCTTCTTGGTTGAACTCTAACTATTTTTTTATCCTGCCCGGACTCATGTTTGAACTGTGACGATGTTGCCTCTGGTCGATGTTCGCCGCTCACTCGTCATCTCTCCTACATTCTTAATACGTTCTTGGCGGAGCTCGTGAAAAGAGACGCGTGTTATACGATGTAAACCCTAAGATCAACACACCACTAAGCATGAACAGTTGCCGTCGAAATGCTCGCTGTTGCACTGCCATTAACTCTCGTGAAGAGAAACCGTATAGTTGCGCAGGAGGGTGTGAACAATAGTAACGGTGCCAATATTAAAACTGTGACCTAGAAGAGGCGGGGGGCCGGAAGCACTCAGTCACAACCGCTTTTGGCCGCTAAGGTAGGCTCATCATGGCTGTCCAGTGCACGCATCGTTTAAACCTGTAGATGCCCGGCCAGGTCAAACGCTAACTTCCCATGTCTTGGTGACTGGCTTCCCAATGCAAGGCTCGTGTTCCTGTAGCGGAAGCATATGCCGCGGGCAACCCTACACGCATCGGATGACACGTGCATGCCGCGCTCCCACCGTCCGCGAGCCAACCCGGATCGAGGCCTACTTTGGAGAAGAGCTGTGGTGAAGCATGCAACGACGTCATGCGAAGCCACGTACCAGGACGTGGATATTTGACTGTTGCGATACCCGCGTTAATATGTTGAGAAATATGTTATCCATGCAAGTACAAAAATTTATTTTCGATAAAGAAACGTAACAGATTTTAAGCCACAGGATTCCATGTTGGGATTAGGCTTTCGAAGTTGTAAAGAAGCAAAACAATAACATTATCGTAAATAAAAATATAAAACATACTTAAAGGAAATCATTCATAAAAATTAAAAATAAGTTAAGCATAACTTCCACCTTCTTTTTAGAGGTTATCCATAAAAATATATAGAGCATAGGGAAGTTTAGAGTATCAATTTTCGCTTTTCCATCGTTACGCTATCAATAAAAAGTAAAGGACATAATTTTTTATTTCAAAAAAATTCAAAAAGATAAATTATCACTAGTATTTTATCCATAATACTATTACGAAAATATGAATCTTTTAAAATTATGTCGGTTCTGGTACTATAGAGTATGACACACAAAATTTATAACACCAAATTACTTTAATAGAATAGTTCTAAGAGACAAAAGGCCCCATAAACTTTTTAATTTATTATTTTCACATGAAAGACTTTATTTATTTTACTTATTTTAAGATTTATTATTTAAAATTTAAAAGAATTTAACGTATATATTTTTATATTTAATTACATATTACATTTGTTGCACAAATTCAGGTAATTAATTTTTACACTTGCTATTTAAAAATAATTTTCTTTTTCTAGATATATACAAATATTATTAGATGTTAACATAAAAAAAATTCTATTGATAGTAATAAAATTAATTCATTTGTTTTAGAATAACTGAATTGTCATTCTAACTTCTAATCACAATATTATTATTTTTTTTAAATTATATGCAATAAATATCTAAAAGAGAAGTGAAAACATATATTAACAATAAGCAGTAAAAAATTAAAATTAAATAAAAAATATGTATATCATAACTTTTTATTTAGATGATATTATGCGCTTTTTATTTTTAATATGGAGGAAGGAGTGGGGTGGGGTGTAACAGCATTATGGAAAATAGGGGTGTTTTTCCTGCATGTGGTGTCAGGAGGCTGAAATCGGACTGAGCGACTTAGAGCAAGGAACTCGGACGGTCCGATTAGAAGAGATCTACAAAAAAATAATTTTTTTATAAAACTCAGACGGTCCGTTTTGATTTAAAAAAAAAACTAAAAACTAAAAACGGAGGGTCCGTTTTGTTTTAAAGAAAAATTTGAAAAAAAACAAAAACTCTTAACGGAGGGTCCGATTTCATGTTAAATAAATAAAAAAGGAAACAAAAACTAATCGGACGGTCCGATTTGTGATCAACGAATTTTTTAACAAAGAACTCGGACGGTCCAATTTCTCTCTGTCCCATACCTGTGTCTAATACCTGTATACACCATAACCAAGCACAACTCACACACTCCTCCAATATAAAAAAAATAGCCGATATTATGTTGTTAATTTTATTTTCTGTAGAACATAAAGATAGAGAAAAATAGAGAATGAGAGAAAAGAGAGACATAAAAAAGAAGAATTTGAGAGGGAGTTTGTTAATTTTGGAAGTCTAAAAAAGTTTTAATTCTAATTATAATAAAAAAATCTGATGACACATTTTGATTTGGTGTACTTCTAATATAAAATATGAATTATAAATTACATATATAGAGTGAGAAGGATAGAAAGAAATACAAAAAATGAGAGAGGTAGATAAAAAATTTAAGAAGGATGTTCACTAATTTTAGAGGCAAAAATTTTTCTCTAAATTTTAATAAGAGTGTCATGTGACACATATTGGCTATTAAATTAGTTAATATGTAAATATAATATATAATATATCTATATTTGGATTTAGTATTTTAATTTTAATTTTAATTTAATTTAAATATAATTAGAGAATGTTATGTTGTATATTTTGATTACAAATTCGTAATTAGTCATTCATAATGATATATAACGGAGATAGAATGAGGGAAGGAATGAGAATAATAGAGAAAGGAAGAGATAAGAGGAGAGAATTCATTCATTTCGGAGGAAAAGATTTTACTTCAATTGCAATTAGGGAGTGACATGTTGTTATCGAGAAAAGACGAGATCGGATTCGGCCAGGAAGGATATCTTCCTTGGTACAAAGTTCTTGTTCAATTTTGTTCGCCCAACAAGAAGATAGCCTCTGAATCTCAGGCTTTGAAGAAGATGGATGAAACAATTATGTGAGAGATGCACGCAACAGAATCGGACTATCTCACTCTCTCATCCGATGAAGCTGCTGCTAATTTGATGTTGGAGAACACGACAGTGCTAGCGTTGAACGTGATTCAACTTTGGAAGCTTCACTCTTCTACATTAAAGGTGAATGGCCAATGGTTGAATGTAAGGAGCGAGAGCTATGGTTCTGAAAACCAGATCGGACCGTCCGGTCAAATCGATTCAACCGGATACCAACGATGCAAGCGGTCCGATCCTCCTTCCATAATCGCTCGACGAAAAACTGTTCAAAAACTGCCGAACCGGCCAAGAATCGACCGGTTGGGCCGGACCAGCCGATAAAAGGCCGGTTGGGCCTAATCGGTAGCCTGCCAGTTAGGATAAAACGACATTGTTTTTTACTTTGTAGGAAAAAAAAAGGGAAACGTATCCACTCCTGAACCAACCCCCCTCTTCCCCCAATCATTCATTCATCTGATAGCAAAGAAAAACCCTAGCCCTTCATCGCCGCCGCTGCTTTCCTCTTTTCCGTGTCGTTTTCATCTTCACTGGCACGTCGTTTTCATCTTCCTCTTCCCCAGGTAGCTCGCAACGTCGTTTTCTTCTTCGCTGGCTTCTCGGCACGGAACCCAGATTAGTGGCCCTGCTTTCAATTCTTCGGCTCCGCTTCTTCCTTTTACTTTCAGAATGTTCGGTCTTCTTCCTTGTTTGAAGTTCTGAAATTGTTGTTCAATTTTTGTTCCATTTCTCTTGTAATGTTTTGTGTTCGGCTAATTTTCTTCTTTGCAAACGCAAAAGTGATTTTGTTCATAACATCACGTTTACAAAAAGTAATAATTTTTAACTCCTCCGTTGCACTAACCTGCTTTTAGCCACTATCTTCAACATTTATTTTTCTTATACCCTACTTTATCTTTTATACATGTTATTGCATTATTTATAGAATGGTTATTGTTTTTCTCTAAATGCACTCTTTTTTTATTATTTAATATTTATATTTTTTATTAATTTTTTATTTGACATAATATATTTTTATAGTTATAATCTTTGTGTATTATATTTATTATTATCTTTTTATAATAGAATTTATTGATCTTATTTGATAAAATAAATTAAACAAAAATAATTAACCATAAATAATAATAATAGTTAAATATCATAATGTATTAAAAAGAGTACTAAAAGTATTAAAAATATACTTCATATATAAAAAAAATATATAAGCGAAAAGTATAAAAAAGAAAATTAAACATGTATAAAAAAATAACATCATAACTTAACGTCATGTCTTTTTAAGTAATTATCCATCTAAAAGTGATTTAACTAATATTATCTAAATAATATTTATTTTGTCAAAATCAATTTTAGTAAAGAGTTGTCAGACATAAATCATGTTAACCGAAACTTACTTCTATCATAAATTAATTCTATAAAATCACTTTTATTCAAATTTCAGTTTGACTAACTACACCTCAAACACACACTAAGAGCTTGTTTGGGTGAGTTTTTAAGAAAATATTTTTTTTCGAGTTATCTTTTTTTAAAAGATCTTATGGAAAAGTAAAAGTAATTTTATGTTTGGGTATCTCATGCAAAAAGATCTTTTTATCTATCAATTATGTTTGGGTATAACAATATAAAAGTACTTTTCTATTTATTTATTATATGAAAAATATTTTTTTCTAAAAAATATCTTTTAAAAAAAGATGTAAATTACAGCTTCTCAAAAGAGATATTTTTTATTTTTCTAATACTTTTACTTTTACTATTAGAAATTTACCAAACATGCTAAAAAAAATCTCTTTTCATTAAAATTTTTTTTTATCAAAATAATAATGCCCAAACAAGTATTAAGTCTTTAGTGTTCAGCAAAAATTTAGTCCAGGCATATTTCTTTTTTCTCTTCATTAATTTTGTTCCGGTGCATTTGGGTCAATGACCCTTTTTTTTGGTCAACGGTCATAAAACATAGACTTGCTTAATCTTGCATACACATTTAACGCATTCCACCCTTTCAAATATGATGGCCCTGCGGCCCACTCATATCCAAGGTCTCATATGGAGTCCATCCAACCACAGCCCAGTCCTGCACATCCAGCCACAGCTAATTCTATCCAAACGGAGCCAATTCCCTTCTCCAGCAGGAGATACTCGGCTACATGGAGGCGTCACGTTACAGCGTTCACCAAACATTCACATGTGGCTCCCCTTGGACACATGTCAGCACGAGATAACTGCAGGAGGAATATCTGTATGCTCACATGTGTACACTATAAATTTCCTTTTGGGAATGGGGAAGCAAAGCTTAGAAAAGAAGAGAGGTTGGGCTATTCACCACAAATAAATAAGGCCCATAATTTACGAATTAAAATAAAAGGATATCGTATCTGCATGTTGCATAGGACTAGTACTTAACTTTAGGAAATCATTGTTGGGATATATAGTACTACCTGATGTCCTCATCTTAAGTGGAGACAAAAGAATCTCAGCGACTCGGCCTCAATTTTTAGTTTGGAAAGAACAAGAAAAAATCATGGGAGCCAACATTACCAACCATGTATCATGTAAATTTACGCGGCCTTATAGACCACAATGCTTTTAACGGTTTGGATCTTTCTAGGAAGCAGCAAACATCAGATTTCCACACAGATAGAACCGCGCCAAGATAATTTGGCTAAAAAAATCATCTTTCACAAGAAATCATATTTTGCCAAAGGAAAAAAAAAAGGACAGCTAAACTTAATTTATTTGACAACGAAATATTTTTATTGAAATATCATCATCCTATTTCTTTTGTCATTGAAATTGATGGCTCAATTATTTTATATATTTAATCTAAAGTTATTAATCAGATTACGGTCTCCATCTACTTTATGTTGTCTGTTTCAGTATTTTTTTCTCTCTCTTAAAACTTAAGTCACCGTTTTAAATAAATATTGATTTAAATGTATAAATAATATATATTAGTTACATATTACTTCTTCAATTCTTTTTGATATACTTTAATTGATTATTTGTTTAATATTTTCGTAAAATTATTACAAATTATATATTTTAATAAATAAAATATTTATTTTATTTATTTTAAAAAATTCCATTTATTATTTTTATTTAAAAATTATTGAAATTTATTATTTTTAATTATTATTTAATTATTAATTTAATTTTTTTAAATTATTTTTTTAATTTAATAATTCATCAATATATTTATTTTATACTTTTAAATATTAATATTTAATTAATAACCAAAAACAATAAATTTTGATAATTATTTAACATTCTTCTTATTTAAATTCAACGTCAAACTATAAATTACATTCTTAATTAAATATTATTTAATAATAACTCACTTCAGATTATTTTTATCACTAAGATCTTTTTAATAGTTTTTATTTCACAAAAATGATAAATAAAAAATATTAATCACATAAAATTATTTTTACATACAAATAATAACATTAACACATATTATATTAAAATAGTTAATTAAGAATAATAAATTATCTAATAATTTTTAATATTTATCATTACATAAAAAATTTTTATGTATAATCACCGTAAAAAAACGAAAGGACTAAGAAATATATATAATACGGACAAGATAGAGAATTTTTTATTTTTAATATTATAGTGGTAGTGGTGTTTTTTTTTTAAATGTGGATTGTTGGGATATTATATTCAAATGTGGAATCGTTTAACAAGAAAAGCAGAAATCAGACCATTCGATTTATTAGAAGTACAGAAATCGGACCGTTCGATTTCTAGAGATACACAAATCGGACCGTCCGATTTGTAGAGATACAAAAATCGGACCATCCGATTTGTGGTAAAAAAAATTAAAAAATTTGAGGTACAGAAATCGGACCGTCCGATTTGTGACAGTACACAAATCGGACGGTCCGATTTGTGGTAAAAAAAATTAAAAAATTTGAAGTACATAAATCAGACCATCCGATTTATGTACTTTCATAATTTTAAAAAATATCAAAAATTATAATGTTAAGGTATATCACCACTTCTACTTTTATAACAAAAAAAAATTAGCCCGAGATAGACTATGCCATTAATTTATCTTGGAGCACGTGATTAAATTTCATCCCTTACTCCACTTATCAACCCCTGATCCTTCTTTCTATATATATGGAATAATAAGTTGCCTAATGCCTATTATATATTCCTAACTCACAAGTCAAATTCACAAATCATAAGTCACACCAAAAAAAAAGACACAAATTAAACAAGATTGGTATATTGTAGAAACCCTTTACTACTCTGTCTAAAGATTCCTCTTCTTGTTCCTCTTCCTCTTTCACTTTCTCTCTCTAATGGAGAATATTGGTGATGAGTACCATCGTTATTGGGAGACCAGCATGTTCCTCCAAACCCAAGAACTCGACAAGTAAGTCACAATTTCTCTCCCTCTCCAACTTAATTGAATTAATTAACGCCTCTCTATATATGTTGTCTTAATTGATAATTAAGATGAAAATTAATTAATTGACATTGATTAGCCATGGCAGCTGGGGTTTGGATGAGGCGTTGTCAGGCTACTACGATTCGAGCTCGCCGGACGGTGCGGCTTCGTCGGCGGCGTCGAAGAATATTGTGTCGGAGAGGAATAGAAGGAAGAAGCTCAATGAAAGGCTTTTTGCTCTTCGATCAGTGGTCCCCAACATCAGCAAGGTAATTAAACAAGCACCACTTCTTTTCCTGCTTCATTAATTAATTAACTATTAATTAATAAAAGTTACTAAGAAACTATGAGAATTTATTATTTTTAATTATTATGTAGTTATTAATTTAATTTTTAGTATGATTTTTTTTAATATAGGAATTTAATAATATATTTTATTTTATATTTTTAAATATTAATAATTAAAAATAATAAATTTTAATAGTTTTTTTTATATATTTTTAATTAATTTTTTATTATTAATTTGTACCGCACATTTGGTGTGCCCACTTTTTTTTATTTATTCTATTTATATTTGATTGAATGGGTTACACCAGCGGCAGTATCTGTAGTAGTTAGGATTATTTATGTAATAATGTTATTGTCATCATCTTAATTTTATTATTGTTGATCCAGATTTTATATCTTTTGACCTATTATAAAATGTTACTTATGATACAACAATTATTGTTATTTTACATAAAATAAAAAAGATTATTGATTATTTGAAATTAAAGAAAAATTATCTTATATGATTTCTGACTATTTGTTCAAAAAGCAAAATATATATCTTTCTACAATTCTAAAATTCTTAACTTTAGCCAATTAATTAGACAATTGGAAAGCGATTAAAAAGCAAATAATGACATTTACTCGAACTTAAATGATTGTATATTGGTGCAGATGGATAAGGCTTCAATAATAAAGGATGCAATTGAGTACATACAAAAGTTGCAAGAACAAGAGAGGATAATTCAATCAGAGATAGTTGAGCTTGAGAGTGGTATGATGGTGGAGAAGAAGAACCCTAACAGCTATGAATTTGAGCATCAGGAGCTTCCAGTGTTGTTGAGGTCCAAGAAGAAGAGAACAGATGAGCTTTATGATTCTCTCAATTCTAGAAACTCCCCTATTCATATACTAGAGGTACTCTCTTTCATTTCCTAGTTTCTCTCTCTTGTATTATTGATACTGTTAATTTTATTTTAATTTGGTGGACACATTTGCCGATACTATATTTGATGTGGATATAACTATTTTTATTATAGTAGCTTAATTATTGATAAAAAGATTGTTTTTGTTTTTGTTTTTTTATTTCATATATCCATTTGATAGCGACACTCAAATTTTACTAAATCTCTTTTCTTAAAATTATAAAAGTATTAAATACATGAAAAATATAAGAAATATAGGAAAAAATGAGTCCTATGCGCTCGTTTAATTAGGATAAATTATAAAAAAGTGCACGGAGAAATTTAAGTACTGATAAATATAGACTAAAAACGATAAAACCAGCATAAAACTTTTAAAAAATTGTTATTAATTTGACAAAGACGCAGTGTTTTACAAGTATGTTAGAAAAATGAAATCTTTTCCTAATTTTTATTAATAAAACTTGGTGATTTTATCAGAGTAGTAGATTTTATTTATTTATTCATTTATTTGCAAATTTATTTCTACACAATTAACTGGAAATTAAAAAAATGAAAAGAAGTTTATTTAGAGAATTTTGTGGTGAATTTTCTATGCAGCTGAGAGTAACATACATGGGAGAGAAGACAATAGTGGTAAGCTTGACATGCAGTAAAAGGACAGATACAATGGTGAAACTGTGTGAAATTTTTGAGTCATTGAAACTGAAGATCATCACCGCCAATATCACTTCCCTTTCCTCTGCCAGGCTTTTGAAGACAGTCTTCATTGAGGTAGGTCACTCTTTCCTTTTTCCCTTTAATTATAATTAATTAATTTCACCTTTACCATATACTATACTACTATTTAATATCCCTGCCTTCTCTTCCTTTATTCCCATTCAGTTATAGCTTTGTTAGGTACAGACCGCTTAGCATTTATTTTTAAATTTTTTTCCTCCCTAAGTAATAAGCGCTTCAAACTTTATTTATACCATCAACTGCTAAGTATAATATTAAATACGCCCTGTATTACATATAACAAAGATTTTAGGGTTAGGGGCATATTTTAAAAACAGTGTAAAAGATATTTTACTAAAAATTATTAAAAGTATATTTTTTTGAATATGTAAATTTTTTAGAAAAATTATTATTATATTGTTAAAATGTGTCTTAAGATATAAAATAGCTGAACTTATATTTTTGTTCGATGACTACTCTCTTTGATTTGAAAGATATACTAATATAGTTATCTTTTAAGTGATATATATGACATTTAATAAGATAGTGTCTTTATTTTTTATTAAATATGTTAATATTTTTTTAAACACACATATCAACCTAAAATATTAGTACATGTTAAGTGGAATATCACCTGATTTTACAAGATAACAATGGTATAATTTACTCTAAGAAAATAATAAAAAAATAGCAAATTACAGCTAGAATAAGGGGCCTACATGCTTGAAAAACTAATAGAGCACTTTAGCAAAAGTGGAAGTGTGGAACACCCATATATATAAGTGAGTGAATATTAAATTTTTAAGGACAATCATCATGAGGGTTGTAGTCCATTATGTCCGGTTAAAGGTAATCAATGAAAATTTAGAGTTTGATCCCCTCCAATAACACCAAGAGATTGAAATTTAAAGGAACATGAACCTTTCCACTTTTCATAAAATTATGAAGTGTGCCATCTTTACTCTCCTTTTTTTCTTTCCCTCCCGTTAACTACCCTACACAAAATGTTAAACCATAGGAAATCTAATTGAAGTAAAAGACGCTCTATGAATGAATATAATACTCTCAAGTTCAAACAAATGGAGATTCTAAATTTCTACATCATTCGTGACATGTTTATGAAGCTATTATAAGCTACTAATTAATTATAATTAGGTCCTTTTTTCTAGAGATCAGAGATAAGATATATTAATAACTAGAATAGGCTTTGTTGGTTTTTAGTCACTCCTCTAGACTCCTTCTGTCATTTCACGTCAATACAAAGTAAAAATTAAAAACATATCCCTCTTAGTATGCTATATTTTTATCTTAATGATCTTATGGCAAATTAGAAAATTAGTTATATTCATGTTTCTTGTCCTCATATGAAGAATATATGGACCCAATTTATATCTTTCGTATATTAGGAATTAGGATACCGTGTATCTAGGATTATTATTTATTTTATTCGTTGAATAATTAAGTTGTTCTTTTCTTTTTTTTTTCTTCATGTTTTTTCATGAATTAAAATTACTTAAATTTTGGATTTAAAATAAAAGTTTTCTTCGTAAAACGTCATTAGTTGACCGTTCCTTGCTTGACTAATTTGAAAGTTTAAAGTTGTGTTCATATTTTTGAGGGGAAAAGAAATAGAAATTTATTTTAAAAAATAAAAAATAAAAAGACTAAGTCAAGAATATTTTAACATCAAAAATGTTATTTGTACACTAAAATCAGCTACTAAAATCAGTCACCAATATATTTGTTTATAAATATATATGTAGTTTAGTTTATTTTCAATGTGTATTTGTGTTTCAGTATGTATTTTATACTGATAGCTGACTTTGGTGACTGATTTTAGTATACACGTAGCATAATTCATTTAACATAAATGAAATCAAGTAATTATTTAACATGAAGTTTAAAATAGTAATAGAGTAGTGAGAGGAATTGAAGTTTTTTTTTTCATAAAAATAGAGAAGTCGTCTAACAAACTCTGTAAACTCTTTTTTTCCCTTTTCATAAATGCTATTCCTTAGAGTTAAGTATGATTTTAGTCCTTAAGGTATAAATCGAAAAAAATTTTTGTTCCTAACATTTTTTGCACACAAAATCGTTTGTAAGGTTTAACTTAGTTTTAAAACCGTCTTTCGAACCAAAATATCCTTCTCCTTTTTCATCAAAATACCCGGTTTCTATTCTTCTCCATCACAAGAGCATCTCTTCCTTTTCTTCTTCTTCATCACAACATCAGCAGCAACAATAAAATCAGAAGCAAAACTAACGTAATAAACATAAAAAATAGAATAAAAAATAGAAGCATAAATAGAAGTAAAAAAAAAATCGTATCTCAAATATCAAAGAATCAAAACACAAAAAATTAGAAAAACAATAAAACTAGAAGTGCAACAACAATGAAATCAAAGAAACAGAATCCGAATCTGGAGCACAAGAACAATAAAATCAGAATTAAAATCAGAAGCACACGAACAATAAAATTAGAATCGAAATCATAAGCACAACTGCACAAGAAACAGAAACAGAAGATCAAATCAAAAGAAGAAGAAATTAAAAGCAGAAGCAAAACAAATTAGAAACAGAATCGAAACCCTAGGGAGAACCAGCAGCGATGTCAGTAGCATTGGCGACAGTGCGGCAGCGGCAATAATGGTAGAGCATGACGGCGGCACTCTCCCTAGCTGTGCATTTTCTCTCTCTCTCTCTCTCTCTCTCTCTCTCTCTCTCTCTCTCTTCACGAACTCTTCGACGACGGCAAGGCGTGCAGCAAGGCTCGTATCTCCTCTCTCCCTTGCGAGCTCTCTCCCCCTCTGGTTCTGATTCCCTACGGCAATAGCGGCTCCAAGCCTCGCCTGGCGCCGTCTCCCTTTTCCCCCTCCTCCTTTCTTTCCCCTCTTCTTCCCTTCTCTCTCCTTCTTCTCTCTTCCCCCTCGCGTGATTCCATTCTCCCTCTCATCCATTCTGTTTCTTTTTTTTATTTTTTTATTTTTTTAGAGGTAATTTGGTAATAAAATTTAAAATTTAAGTAAAAAGAATGATTTTAAAACTAAGTTAAATTTTAGAGATGATTTTGTGTGCAAAAAAAAGTTAGAACGAAAAAATTTTTCGACCTATACCTTAGGGACCAAAATCGTCCCTCCTCCTTACAATGTAAATCATAGCAAATCACCTAGAAAAACCAAATCCAATGTAATTTTAGCTTCATTATCTATGATGTGTTGATACTTCACTGAGTTGTTATTTTCTATGTCTAAACATATCTTAATAAAATATAAAAAAATATTTTTTTAATATGTTTGAACGCATCTAAATACAATTATACAATTACGTGTGAGTGTGTTTTATCTTATTTTTAATTAACTATATTCTTGAAATGAATTTTAAAATGTAATATATTATTATTTATTAAAACAAAATATTATTTAAATCTTTTATATAATTATAAAAATATTAAAAACAATTATATATATATATGTCTTATAAAAATTTAAAAGTCGTGTATTTACTTTTATGTCGTGTTATGTATATGTGTCAATGCAAGTTCATTATTAAGTAAGGAGTGCTATAAATTTTTGTTAATTAAATAAATTTTAATTTTTTATATATTATATTTTATATCATTAATTCAGATTTAAGATATAAAATTTATGAATTAGGGTTTAAAATTTGTTTTTATTTGTTTTTTTATCTTTAATAGCAAATTAATTTTTAGAGAACAGTGTTACACTTTCTATTTTTTTCCGAAACGCATGATTGTAGATTCGTCGTAATTTCATAATCATCTTCAAATCCTAAAAGGCTAAAATCCCCCTTCAAAGTTTTTTTTTTCCAGTTAAAAGATAGATGGGATAAGTTGGATAAGTCAAACATGCATGTCAATCTTTAAACACTAATCTATTCTCTTTAGATAGTAGCGTACACAAATTAAATTTAACTTTCTCTTTTCCGTCAAATTTTTTCATATACACAAAACACAATCCAACAAAAAGTTATTTTTAATAGAGAACAATTCAAATAACATTTCTATCAAAATTTAATAAAAAAAAAGGCCCATTTTGCTAGACCAAAATTGTACTTTATACATACATGGCTACAACCTTAATCAGCTTGTGGCACCAAAGAGGACAAAGGAAAACTCTAAATAAAGAAAAACAAAAGAACATAAACGTAGGTTGTTGTAAGAAAGAATAATAACGGCCAAACTAGATTTGGAAACGTGTTTCTCATTCTTGTTTTTTTCTTTCTTCAGCGTGTTTCTGACCCATGCGGTCGTTTCCCTTTCACGCACGTTCTTCTCAATTTTTTCCCCGTTCTTTCTTTACCAAAATATACATAGTTGTATTTTCAGTATTTTGAGAACCTTCCACGAAGGAAGATTCATCACTCACGTAGTCACATGGCCACGTTAATTATCGAGAAAATAAATTGTTTTGTGTCGTATAAAATATAATATAAGCGGTCCAGTTAAAGTATAATTTAATTTTTACGCATTACAACATGAGTTTAATTTTCATGTACAAAATGAGCATCGCCCATAATATCTAGAATAATCATCCGGATACTAAGATTTTGGAGTTCATCAAGAATTGAACTCTTGAGTTTTCGGATCTAGAACTCTGATGCCATGTCATGATACCACTCATCTCAAGAACTTACGCTGATCGAAAAGGTAACACTAATAGACTATATGAGTTACAAAATGAACATTACCCATAATATCCAGAATAATCATTCGGGTACTAGAGATAATAAATATCTTATGTCATAAAACTACTCATCCCAGAAGCTTACGCTGATGGGAAAATGTAACACTAATGGTTATATCTCTAATATTTCCTAAATTTTCATTGTACAAATATTCTATTAGTTCCCTATTTCCCAAAAAAATTAAACCTGTTATTAATTAGATATCAAATTTTACATTTTTTGGTACGTAAGATTTTTTTTTAAATATCGATGATGCATAAAAATTAAACTTGAAAATTTTTGTTACATTATTTTTATTAACAAAATTATTTGAAAATAACATTATGAAAATAAAGATTATATATGTAGAAGTGTATCAAATATTATTTTGCACTGATCACAATTGGTTGTGACACCATTGTTTTTTGTCGTTTAGAGTATAATTAATTAGAGTGCTCCTCAGTAGGTTTAGCACTTAGCAATAGCGTCACGGCCAAACAGGGAATTTTCTTATTATCTTAACAAACACATCAACGTGTTTTGATATTTTATAATGGAAAAGTCAAGTATTCATTCAAAGGATACAAAACAGAAAACGACACATTCGTATGAGGGAATTTGGTTGTTGATTTCGGCAAAGCTATTGATGAGAAATTTGGTCGTGTTTTGTATGTAGTGGCCTTTAATATATAGATGAGACCCCCACTGGCTAGTAGCTATAGTGCTATACTGCTATAGGTTGTGGAAACAACACAGAAAAAAAATAATAAATAAATAAAATAAAAAGATTTCTCTCGCGCTTTTCTTGACTTTATCTTTCCGTATATTGAAAAAATATTCGTGTAATACTTAATTATTAAATTTTATGGTATTTTTTAAAATTATGGAAGTAAGATAATACGTCTCTTTTGTATTGACAATACGTCTTTTTGTATTGTATATTTTAAAATATATAATAAAGGGGACGTATTGTCTTATTCCTACAATTTTAAAAAACACTATAAAATTCAATAATTAAATATTACACCAACATTTTTTCAATATTCAAGAAAATTAGCCCTTTTTTAAGGGTATTTTGAAGATACATTAAATAAGAAATTAAAGGATAATTATAGATATCTATGTATGTAGAAAAAGTTTTATAAATGTAATTAAGTTTATATATATATATATATATATATATATATATATTAGATAAAAATGTTACATTTTTTTTAAAAGTAGGATATTCTAATATGTCATTTTTAATGGACAACTGCTAGTAGGAATCTGATTAAAAATGTTCGAAAATTATAAAAATCTACACAGTAACTAATTAACCTAAAATAAACTAGTTTAGACAAAAAAGAATGTAGGAAGTAAAAGAAAAATCCGGGAAATATATATATATATATATATATATATATATATATATATATATATATATATATATATATATATAAGTTACTTTATACTTACGGTAAATCAAAATAAAATTTTTATTGTTATTGTTAACCAAAAGTAGTGGGGATTGTTAATCATATATATAAGACTAGAAATACTTTTATTGGAACTATAGTATTTTATAATTTTTAATGATGTTTAATATAAAAAGTTTGTTTTAACCGTCTTAAGGAGTGTCCTTTGAAATATTATGTGTAGGTATCGGGATATTCCAGGAACTATTGCTTAATTATTGATTGTTGTAATAAGGTTTGGTTTACTAAAATTTTTTGAAGAGGTGTTATAAGTATTTTGTTTTGTATTTGGTAAATTAAAATTTTCATATACTTGTGTCTATAGTTTTTAAAAGTATTTAAGAAAAGTTTTTTAAAGTTAGCATGTGCTTATTAAAATTAAAAAATTTAATGTAATTACATATATTAATTAATATTTAAATTTAGTTCTTACATTAATGTCTATTATGATTTTTTTAAATTTTAAAAATTATTTTATTAAATATACTTATTATTACTTGTGCTTATTAAAATATATTTTTAATTTAATTTATTAAATATAAATGTTACTATTTTTAAAAAATTATTTTTAAAAATTAATTTTTATAAACTATCTTTGAAAAATAAAAATTTTACCAAACTAAATTTTCAAATTATAATTTGTGTTTAAATGGAAAATAACTATTACTCTTTTCTTGAACTTTTCATTTGGATAAGTTTTCTTTTCTTGGTGCATTTTTTTTTAAAATCACTTATTTTATTTACATTACTACTTTAGTGCCTTTGTATTTGTGGTGTGAGGTGAGCTGTTATTTATTTTTGATGATTTTATCACAAAAGTTCAAAAGTTGTTTAAGCATAATGAATTAATGATGGTTACTAAAATATAAACTTAATTTTTATTTACTCAGTATAAATGAGTTTTATACATATATTTAATATTATATTATCACATTATCTAAAGTAAATAATTTTTAAAGGTTTTAATTTAAAAATTATTTAAACATATAAATTAATTAAATATTTGTGTAAAATTTTTTACGCAGTTGAGACATCAAATTAATCTCATAGCATTAATTTTTTAATAAAAAAATTATTTTCATAACTTTAAAGTAGCATTGGAATTGTTACTTTTCAAACACTGATATAGTAGTTGTGAGGTTGATTTTTTTTTTTGTTAGAATATCGAAGTTGGCATGGCCATGTCTTGATTAAGAATTATTTTAATTGATTTATCTGTTCAATAAAATCTTCAACAGATTATATGTATGTGTGTGCAGACGTGATCTTGAATCATAAAATTTTATAACTATGTTAGTTGTATATTTATTAATATAAAATATATATTAAAATATAAAATATATATTAAAAATAAATTAAATTATATATATTTTTATAAAAATATATGATGGTTAATTTTAGTAGATAATTTTATTGTATAAATATTATTTTTAAACTTTCAAATTCAAAGTGTATTCTAAGATGATTCTATTATTTAATTTTCCAAAAAAAAATCCACAAAATTATATCTTTAATTTAAGTTAAGTGAAAAGTCAAAACATGTATTATTTCAATTGGGTGGTAGTCACATCAAATATCAATTTTTTTTTCTACCGGAGCCCAAGAAAGGGGTTTAATAAATGGATGGATAGAAGTGTCTTAATCAGAGATTAATTAGTAACAAGGAGTATCTTTTCATGATGTAAACATAGATTTTCCAATTTAAAGATTAAATCATTCATTAAATAGTCCTTTAAAAAAAGATGAATAAATAATAATAATAATAATAATAATAATAATAATAATAATAATAATAAGAGTAATGTTACATATCTAAATTTTTTTAGGAATTAAGTTCAACTAAGTTAAATAATAAGATTTGGAGTAATGTTATCCATAACTAATTTTTGTTGATGTTAGATCAATTTAGTTGAACTTGATTAACAAAAACTCTTAGATGTGTAGCATTATTCTAAATTCTAATAAATAATAATAGCTTAAAAGAAGAATTTAACAAGCTTATGGTATATAAAAATTCATTTCATTTTATAAATTCTCACAAAATATTAACAAAAATGAAATTCAAATGATACTTTTAGGATAAATTTGTAACAAAAAAATTTTTTTTTTCTAGTACTCCAAATTAATCTAATATTCATTTCATTCTAGGCATATCATTAGTACTAAGTATTAACTTTCTACAACTTTGGTGATTTAAGCACAAATTTGTTGTGTTTTTTCAGGCAGATGAAGAAGAAAAAGATCTTTTGCAGATAAAGATCCAAACAGCAATTGCAGCTCTTAATGACCCTCTAAGTCCAATGAGCATTTGATGAAGAATATAATTATATTATTAATTGGAAGTTCCAACTTTTGGGTCAGTGGTGAGTGTTGGGTACAATACAAGGTTCAAATGAGTGCTATTTGGGTGGTATTTTCCTTATCCCTCTTTGTTGTTCCCACTCAAATCTTCTCATCACTAGTGAATAGTGTGATTAAGTCTTCACCTTTGTTTTGTGGGTAAGTTGAGCAAGTTTTCTCATAAAGTGCTTTCTGTGTCCAACAAATTACAAGGTGTATTCTTGCCTCTATTATTATTAAATTAAGCTTTATCACTAAAGATAATTAATAAATTTGGTAATAAAAAAGTTTCTTAACATGTAAGAATGAGTTAAAATTTTCTACAGATAGGAAAGTAACTGAGTTAAGGGTAATATATATATATATATATATATATATATATATATATAGCAATCTTGATAATGATTAATGATAAATTTATTTAATTTTTTCTCTTAAGAAAACTTTTAACGTTATTAGAAAAAAAAAAAAGTTGTGTAAGGATCAAAACTTACCGAAAGCACCTTACAAGTTGCAATCAAGGTTTAAAAAAATAAAAAAGAAACAGTAATCTACTCTACAACAAAGAAGAATATTTACATTGGAGAAGTGGCCTTTCTCAAACATTGAACAATAGCCAGTTAGCCAATATTGAGGACCCTGCTATTGTTCTTAACATGATCCCATTGGAAAAATGGGATCCAACATTGATGCACTTTATTTGGTGTATTTTGTTTGGAATTTGGTATTCTCAGAATATGATATCATTCAATGGACAATACACTAGCATTTTTTATGATTGACAAATCCTAGTGGTAAAGTATCAATACTAATAACCAAGTTGGGTTGGTCTAGTGGTTAGTTCACTAGTCCGCTTAAGCAAGTGTCGGGAGTTCGAATCCCGCCTTGTGCATGCAGCAACCCATTGGCCAGCGGCAAACCCTTAAATGGAGCTCAGTACTATGGCGGATTAGTCCTTAGCCTGCCGAGTTGGAGAATACCGTGGGAAACCAAAAAAAAAAAGTATCAATACTAATTATAGAGAGATCTAGTGGCAGCATTGGAAGCAATAATAAAATCTTAGAAGCACTAGCCAAAAAAATGTCTAGGCTTGTCATGAGATTAGTTGGTAAAAACAAATGTCTACATATTTACTAAGAAAATTCTAGAAGTTAATTAAATAATTAAGTGCTAGAAAATAATATTTAGTGCCTTCATTCTCTATAAGTCTTAGTTAAAAAAGAAATAACACCTTTGATGGCTCTCATCTCTCCATTCCCTGTTGCTTTATTTGCACTCGTTAAAAGATCCAAAATGGAAACCAAGTGTTCAACACATAATGTGCATGACTCTAGTTGTGTTCGACAATCAATTCTACAACAATTTTGATTAAGAGAACATCCAACAGAATATTTCAAGATACCCATGTTGGAAATAAGTGCATTCATCTTCTGCAAAATCTCTTGTATCCAGAGTACAACCTTTACCAAACAGCAAGCAGAAATTTAACTATTCATACATGCTTCGGATATAAGCCCATGAAAAAATTTAAAGAAACAAAAAATCATTAGACGTCTATGATTCAGCATGAAAGTTTTGCCGTGTTAATTACGTTGAATTTTTCCACACAAAAATACATGAAAAGGCCAATTTTTCGTACGGATATGCAGAAAACTTCTCAATTTTCAGGAGAGCATTGGTGTAGAAAATTTGGATTAACACATGGGAACTCTTATAACTGGACATCAAAATCATAACTTTTACAAAATAACCACTCTTCCAGAGACAATTCCACTGTCAACTATCCAAGATTTGAACAAACTGAATCGACAATGAAACTTGTGGCTCATACATATTAATTTAATTCAATTAATATATACATATACAGAATGATAGAGGCGCTGCCCTATCTACCAATCTTTGAGCAGGTCATTGGCAACGTCCTTGTAGCTAACTTTCTTTTTCTTAGTGATTGTAGGTTCTGCAGTATTGGTGCTACTGCTTTCTGCTGCTGCTGCTGGCCTCTCTTCTTTTAGATCACAATGCTTAGTGTCCTCAACTTTCTTGGCGGTAGCAAGGCTCGGAATCTTGTCAAATAACATGGGATCAGCCCGATTTTCAATTTCTTTAGCCAATTCACTGTTTTGGTCATTGGTCCTATCTGCCATTTTTATTTCTGGAACATACATTCTTTCACTCTCACTACTATTCCTCAAATCATGCACTGCCCTGTTTGGTTCAGAACTTTCTTCTGTTTCAGCAACTTGGACATTGGCCTGTTGCTCGACCTCCTGAGGTTCCAAATGTCTATTGTAAATATCAAAACTTGCTTCTCCGGTGTCATCCTCCTGCTCTTCTGGTTCATTGTCATGAGAATCACTTTTGTCCGATTCATACTCGCTTATTTTTGCACGCTTTCTCACAGTGCGTGGCCGTGCTCTTTGGGCTTTGTTGCCAGCCATCTTAACATTTTTAACACCTCTCCCTGCAGGTCTTCCTCTCTTCCTTGGGCCAACATTCTCATGGGACACCGTGGCCAAACTGTGTTCATGAGCAGCTTTTGCACTTCTCTGTCTATTTTCCTTTTCAGAGGGTACATTCTGGTCTTGTACATTGTCTCCACCAAAGTGAGCCTCTAAGATGTCATTTTCACTAAAACAGAGAGTAAGGAACCATCACATAAAAGGAAAAGGTACATTGGAACACTAGTGCAAATTAACCGTAAGGCCATCTCTACTTGACCAAAACCAAAAATTGAATTTTACATTTTTTGGTTGTATATCATTTCAAATATCAAGGGCAACCATCATCAGTGTTGTTAGTAGAGACAGAATTAGAATGAGGAGAAAACAGGCTACAAAATTTACTAAACATAAGCATATCAGACAAAACCTTAACAAAACTTATCTCCAACAAATTCTAACGAAAGGAGATGTCATTAACTGTCAACAGATTAGTTCATCTCAAGCTAAGACGATTATCAAACATGGTTTCATACTAACAAAATATACAACTTTACCCGCCAAAATTTTCAAAATAATGGTGTAGAAGTTTGAAAAACTTTTCAAGTTACTATATTGTCAATTTTTCAAGTTTATTCCATTCCCTACAGGTGATGTCCTTTGCTGCTATGCAATGCTTTGTCTCGGATTAGCTCTGGATCTTTCTACGTCGTTTCCTTATATATTCTTGACAAAGTTAGCCCTAGCATACTCCACAACAGTAATGTGTATCAAACCTTCGGATTACTCCTATTATGTAATAATGTAATATATATGAGGTCCTAAGTTTAAACGTCAAACGTCATTGCCGTCAATGGACTGAAAAATTTATGCTCCTACAGCATGTTAACTTTTTCATTATGCAGTACACTTCCTGCCCTTTAATGGTGCAAATACTCCACAAAAACGAATTCAATAAGTTAACAACTTACAGCACTTGTGCAGGTATATCAAACATTAAAGGCAAATGGATCCACATAACTTACCCATTTTCAGATGTTGACTCTTCTATTGCAGAGGGCCTCAAGCTGTAACTTTCTTCTGGTAATCTTTTGTTATTGTCCAGACAATCTTCAAACCAATGGGATTTTATTATATGCAACCTCTTGCTCTGGAGAAACCTCCTATCCACTGAAGTAAAACTGCAGAGTTGTAGTCCCCGAACAAAAAGGAAAAGGAGAAAGAATTTGAGAGCATGGAGGTTTGGGAATTCTAAGAATATCAATAACAACATACAGTTTTATCATTTATATGGACTGTGAAGCAAAGGTGGAATAAATTGTATGATAAACAGGCAACTAGTATGAGAAGTAGCACAAAGAAAATACATATGAAAGAATTGAAACAGAAGTTAACCATAAGTAACCTGTAATTTACAAAGCACTATAAAGGAATCGTGGATACACTTTGCAGCAAGTTTCCAATAGATGGATCACTTACCATCTCTGTATCTCATCAAATTCGGCATCATATCCTGGAACTGACAAGACAACTAAATGGGTTGCACAAGTAAGTTTATCAGTAACTCTACCACCGCCCATGAGAACTTCAACCTTGAATCTTCTCAAAGCAAGTTGCAATAGAACTTTCCAGTCCCCTTTCCTGAATAAAAATGTTGAATGACCAGAGACCTACTAAGCGAACTTGGTGAAAATGGAGCATCCAATGAAAATGTTTATTAGTTGATTTCACATTGCTAGATCTTACACTGATGGTATTGCAGTGTGGAAATATATGGAGCATCCAATAAAGACAGACCACTCATCCTTTGGACAGTATTTTTTGCTGTAATGATCAATAGTACTGATATCCTCTGACCGATTAATAGTGTTTAAGAGCTGCAAAAGATTCAAACAAGTCTAATCTATTTACTAAGACATCACATAGGTTGACATGGTCAAATATTGAGGAGCTTCTTGTTTTGATGAAAACAATGCATTTTATGGCATGAGAACCTCCATTTTGTGGCTCCCCAAAAGGTTCAGTTTCTGAAAAAAAGTGACTCCAAAAAAAAAACAAAGAAATGACATAATGATCCCCAAAAGATTAATTCAATCTAACAAAAATGCATCAAATACGGAAGACCTACTCTAAAAAAGAAAAAGCTCGAGAGATCAGATTTTGACACAATTTTTTGAAAGGAATGCTTAGAAAATTGTGATCTTTCCATTTTCAAATTTGGCAATTTTCCAATAAGCAGATCTTTTTGGCAATTCTTTTGGAGGCCAAAATAGTGGTTTACTAAAAAGAAAGAGGGAGAACGAAAAAAATGCAACAGGCACAAGATGATAAAATCAAGGGGGAATGAATCGACTTAAGTTAAAAGTATACGCCCATTTTGACAGATATAGTGGTTCCTCATTCGTACTTCATACAAGATTTTTCCTTATAAAAATTTTCATAGATTATAGTATATAACTTATGCTATAGTAATAAGACTTATACTATCAAACTTTAGACCATAAACTATGAAGTCTTATGCTTTACAAAATACCAGGACCAGACAGTCTACTTGTGCTTCTATGCTACGTTCCACACATGACAAATGACACAGTTTTGTCAGAATTTTTTCAAGAAACAAACAAACTAGTAGCTAATGAAATCATATACCTGTTTGAACTCTCCAAGATCAATATACATGTAGTAAGAGTCAGAGAACTCGTCAATTTCTTCTTGTAACTTCTTCCTTGTTACTTCAGATAGGAAGAGGAAGTACCTTTTATAGGAAATATTTAAGGCAACGTATCATCAGAAGAGCTTAACAGGATGTAAAGAAGTTCATATTCAGTCATGAAACTCACTTTGGCTGTAAGGGGACAAGCTTCTTTTGTGAGCAGCAATCTAATATCCAACTGTAGTGAATGATATCACCATGACGTTTTGCAGCTTCAAATTTAAACCCTGCAGATAACTGCATTAGGTATTTGATTCAGCCAATAAAAAATACTCTTAATGGGGGCCGTGCACATGCGCGCACGCAAGCACACACACGCACGCAGAGAGAGAGAGAGAGAGAGAGAGAGAGAGAGAGAGAGAGAGAGAGAGAGAGAGAGAGAGAGAGAGAGAGAGAACCCTTGCTCTCTGCCGCCACACGATGAGTGACAGAGTTATTCAAGTTCATTGAGAAAACTCCCCCATTCTCTGCAATCATTTTGTGCAAGCTCTCAAGAGAATGAGATGGAGGCACATTAACGAAGTCTGAACATGTCAAGGGAAATGAAAGACCATTTTTTATGTATTTCCAAATCAGTCAGGATGATTGAAATAATGAATAATTCCTCTTATTATGTTGCACTGTCAAATATCTTTTCAAAAATTATGAAGAAATGGGAGTAAACTAACATAACATATTTTTGCAATGGAAAGAACTAGTTTCCTGTTTCCTCTGTAAAATGCACCTATTTACTAACAAATGTACAATGAAATCTGTGGGGATAGCCATTTCAGCAATTGTTTTCTTTGACCAGCATCTTTCAATGAGCGCAGAATTCTGAAAATGTAAATCAACAGATGGAAGCAGATGCAACTCAAGATAAAACATATGAAGATATAAACAGAAAGGATACTTCAAAAGAAACATATACAGATAGAAGAATTATTAGTAGTCAGTTATCAGGACAAACGACAGCTGGCTAGCAAGACTGTAGGATACAAAACATCATATTTGAAAATATACGAGAGTCTCCCTTGATACTGGAAACATCAGTCTGAGTTAAATGAGAAGGAACAATGGACATGTTTTTCTTTTCTCCCCTTATGGAGGACCTTATACGATTTGATTTGCCACCCTGCTTGGTTTCTGTATCCCTCTGAGTAGTTCCATTGCTGGACTGTACTAGTTCTATGAATGCTGCAAAAAAGAAGGGGGGGGGGGGAGAGAAAACGGATAAAAATTATGTCAACATCATCAATGAAGATATTATAAACAAGTTTCAATTCACTCACATTGCACATCAAGGCATTCGTACCAAGCTTTGTCATATCTCACCCTGTCAATCCGAGGAAACCTCAGGCTGTACGGTGCAGCAAATACCTGCAAACAAAACCACTCATATTAAAGTTGAACAGCTCAGGATAAGATTTAGACGCTGCATTTTTAAAAAATATATGTATTTTTTGCAAGGACACACCTCAGATTCTATAGTTCGGATATCACTGGTTATGGACAGAATAATCGATCTGCATGAAGATAAGGGTAAGTTTCGATCATCATTCAAAAACAAATAACATACAGATATTGAGGTGAAGGATACTTACTTTTCAGGGCTATCAACCCACACATCAGGCCTTTCTTTTGAATGATTAGTTACTTGATAGAAACTTGGCGGCCTCTTCTTCGGATATTCATACTTTCTGAGAGAAAAAGAAAGACAGATAAACAAAAATTAGAGAGAAATGGAAGGGAATTGATAAACTACATCCAAATCTTAAATCTTCAACGCGTGAAAGTTCAATCAATGTAAGGAAAAAAGACACAAAAATATAACAAAGAATAAACTTAATCCCACCGGAAGTAAGGTTTGAGTTTTGTTACTAACGCATCAAGCTCATCATCAGAAAGCCCAGTACCAACTCTACAGAAGGAGATAAACCTGCATCATAAAGGACCTTGTTAGCAGAACCATCCATAGATGCCTATGTACATCAAACAACTTATTTGAACAAAACAACTCTTAAGTTATCTCCAAATATGCACCATAGTTCTACAAAAGTAAGAAAAGAAATGAAAAGTTAGGAGACTGAAATGGTTCATCAAATAGTTTATTTACTTTTAAGTTAGTCCCATGGATTACATGGATACAATTAAGTATCAAAACTTTCACTCCAAAGCTCAGTTAGCAGAACTCAAATATATATATATATATATATAATTTGGAATGTTTGCCATATTGAAAATTTCAGCAGCAAATTTAGTTAAAAGTAACTTAAATACCTGCTTTGTAAATGTTTTAAAATAATGTTATTATTTTGCAAGTCCACATATTTGGAATAATTGAATATTATGTTTACTTCATAGTGTGATAAGAACAAGAACCTCATTACAAAATGTTAAACAAGGCAGGGACTCGATGACAAAGGTTCAGACAATTGGGATCTTGTTTAAAAATTGAATGAAACTATAAAGACCTACAAAGTAATTAAACCCATAAAGGTGTCATTTTTAGTACTGAAACTGCGTTCAACAGATTAATAAACTGTAGGTAAGTATTTTTCTACAGTGATCTAAATGAACAAAGGATTGTTCAGATATAAATATAAAAGACCTCTCATGAGCTGAATGTTTTTGGACCTTAAATGTTTCAAACAAGCTCAATTAAATAAATGTTAGGGCCAAAGTCTCGATTGTTTTTCACTTTTCATAGAAAACCTTGAATCCTTTTTTTTCAGACAGGACAGCCTGAAACTCAGCTTTCATTCAGCAAATTTGCTTGAGAGAGAGAGAGAGAGAGAGAGAGAGAGAGAGAGAGAGAGAGAGAGAGAGAGAGAGAGAGAATGAAATACCCTTCAGCAAAAGTGGAATATAGACAGGCAAGGAAGCAGGAAAACAAGACCTCAGTCATATGTATAAACAAATTTATGCACCTGCTTTTTTTGTTCTTTCAGTTTTTAACCTTTTAATCGAGTGTGCTAACTATTTCATTGAAGAATGCAGAGTTGTGTGTGCTAAAATTAAATCATACCCATTTTCCCTCAGAAAAGTTCCACATGAGAAAAAAACAGAAGAAATATTTGTATGTACTAAATCAAATCTCATACAAATTTAAATTTAACCCATTTGAGCAAGTAAGTGATCATTAGTATCCACATCGCAGCAGAATATTTCAAGTACTCTTTATAGTATATCTTGAAGTTAGAAAAACAATGCCAATGCAATCAGCCATTGCAAAGAAGTTCCACTTTGTAACATTCATACCGCTTGGGATGTGTATTTGGGGATGGACGCTCAGCAAGGCCCACCAAGAACTGAGCAACCTGAAATGGAAAACATGTCTCTACAAGGTGATATAAAGAACAAGAGAACAATCAGTCAAAAAGTCAAATGTTAGGGAAAAAACCAAACCTCCCCTCCACGTCGTCCAGAGCCATAATAACCTCCTATTAAGTGTCAAAACAGCCAAATTTAAAATGACCATGTTACACAAGCTGCTTTGGGATGTGTGTATAACTATATGTTCTTAACGACATAAATCATATACCTATGATTACCTATGATAAGCACATCCAGATCAGTGCCAGCTTGAATGTACTCAGGCTTCAATTTTAGCCACTTTCCACTTCGATCACTAGGCTCCATTTAGAACCGAGGTCTTTGATAACTATTCCCTCATCTCTAAACAAAAGGATTAGAACAAAAATTCTTTAGAAGAGGTATAAACAGTTTCTTCCTTTTCCACTTCTAATAAATATAAATATATTATATATACTAAAAATAAAATCACCGAAATAAAACAATCATCCAAATTTAATATAATAAACTTTGACACAAAATCCACAATTCTTCATCTCAACTTTATATTGGATGAATACAGTGCATGGGAGATATACAGAAATACAGACAGACAAACACTGACATGGAACATTAAAAATTAAAATATATGTAAATAAAGAAATGGAAGATATGTTTTGTATTATCCTTCCTAAAATGTAAATTCAGCAAGTGAAGACACATAAATGGCTTATAGCACACCCATCAGCGTATTAGGATGCAACATATACAATGCACAAGCACACTATATATTGCACAAGAATTGAACATTTATATTAGAAATATAGGAGCATGAATGATGAACATTACACGAACCAACTCTTTCTTAACCCAAAAATATCAGGTTGAAGAACATAAATTGCTTTCTATATAACAAATGCTAGAAAGCATAGAAAGCATGTAAAAGTGCTTGTAGCCTAACACTGTCATTTGAGGATATTTTCATTATGATCTTTCCTGCTCAATTTAGCATTCAAAAGGAATTAAGAGAGATTAACAAAGAAAATTCCAAGGACAGCAATGGAGTCTGGTTTGCTGAGTTTGGACTTTTGAGGATATACGCAAAGACCCCAAATTAAATGAGAAGAATTCCTACTCTCTTAAGTCCATTTATGGCTACATCATGAAAAATCATTTTTGGCTTTTCTTCTATATTGAAATATTAGCATCTTAAGCAAACATATACAAACAGAAATTGTCAAATGTTTCAAAAGTCAGAACTTCCTATATGGCTCAATCATACTGATTTGGAAATGTCCAAGAAAATTATGATGAGTAAAACAAATTGCTAAACTGAATTAGGGATTTTGCTAACCTGTTCTCTATAGTTTCTTTGAAAAATTTCTCAACTTCGTCCACATTATGAGCAATGAATGACCAACATGGTTCACCTGCAAAACAACATGGGAAAGAGGACTGATTAGTGAAAGCGTATAAAAAGTTATATGAATTACCAAGTACCAAAAAAACATTGCAACCATAAACAGGGAATCAATTACAATTGATAAATGGATACTAAGTTTATTTAAGTATCAATCGTGTGTATAGCTAGTAGTAACATTGATGCTCACAAAAGATTAAATACTCCAAATCCACAACCAACAACAACAATCGGTGTCATTGCTCCCTACATGTATCATGTCCACAGTGAGATAGTTCACATAGAGATCTCACTTGACCACTTCATGCAGAGTCTTTTTAGGTCTTACTCTACCTCTAATCACTAGTCTATTTCCATCTGATCCACCTTTCTCACTAGATGCTCTACCAGCCTTGTCCCCGCATGTTCAAACCAGTTAAGACAAGTTCTATCATCTTTCCAATAGTGGGTGTTACTCCAACTTTCTCTCTCATCCTCATTCTCATTTTGTCCATACACGTATAACCACTTATTCATTGAAATCAAATGATGTTGCAACAGTATCTCCAGTGTCGAGGAGGTCACAGAACATGTGATCAGTGATCACTATCATTTGTATGCTTAACTGTGAGGTGTTTGGGAAAGCTGTAAAATTTAGCTTGTTATGGTTGTTGTGGTGGATCTTTTAGATATGTTGGAGAGGGATTGTGAAGATGAAGCTAAAGGGCAGGGACTCTCTATGCATTTGTGTTAATAGGGAAACAGTTAGATGGGGTAGGAGGGGCATAACAAGGAAGTGGGATATGAACACGTGGGGAGGTGGGGGTGTGGGAAAGGGGCTTAGTGTTATGTAGATCAATCTGATACTTTTTCTAATGACTCTTGTGGTTAGGAACTTGATTGAAAAATTTTATTCCTTATAGAGATCCAACTACATATTTTTAAACTGCAGGGATCTAAACGAATTTGAGTAAAAATTATAAGGTCTTGCAAACATGAAAATAACAAAAACTAAACCAATTAGTAAACCAATGATGCAGAGGGAAAAAGTATTTCCTTATAACTTATAAGACACACAGACAATTAAGTTGAAGTCGAAAATTCCATACCAGAAGAGCAATGACTATTAAGACCACCATTAGGTACTAAAATTTCAAGGCGCCCCTTCAATGCCTCACAACTTTACGGAGAATCTCATGTCGTTCCTTCAAAGTTTGGTGAATTACACTAGTATCTCCAAAATAAAGGATATCAAATGCAACATCTAGCCAATCTGAAGTCAAGGCATTTTAGATATAAATTCTCTTGCACTAGAACATTTTCCTGAAGTAAGAAATTAGTTGCATAATTACAGAAAG